>NC_085865.1:55957149-56019649 GCF_034702125.1 Engraulis encrasicolus
ATCACTTACACTACTCATACTTGGACATCCATGTTGGCAGTCAATATAATTGACATTTTCAATGTTCTTTCTTGTTTTATTTTAGCTTGTTAGGATGTTTATTGCATTTCACTGGTCCTAACTTATTTGAGACATGTTGCAGTTATCACATTTGAAATGAGCACACAGTCTACTGTTTATCCCCAAAACCAAATACATTTATCTACCAAAATATTCTTGGTTTTAATTAATGTTAAATATTAATATGTAATATGTTTTTTTTCACTATTCTACTTCTAATGAATAGATTGAATGTTTTGAAAATTATAGTAGCCTATTTTGATTTTATTCACACTTTACCAAGTGTCCGAACTTCATCAGAGTTGGGGCTTGTAACTGCAATATATTGAGTTTAAACCAAATATTATCTGCTGTATGTCTCCATGGTAACCGTTAAAAGGAGTTAGATAACCTGTAATAAAAGGAAAGGTGTGGCCAATCTCCCATTACAAAACAAGCATTTCCTGTTTGTCTTAACGGCCATCTTGTATAACTTCCTCCTCATATTTGAATGTGTAATTTGAATTGAATATGTCCGTCATGTGGTTGGCCACCATGCTGCTTCAGGGAGTTGTCAGACAGACCTCATCTCTCTTCAGGTCGACCTGTTCACTGCTATGGGAGGCCTCCCATTTATCCACTGGGCAAGCTTGGGCATATCCACAATGGCTCTCCTTTGAGATAATACCCGTGTTTGGGATGGGCAAACCCACATAATATAGAATGGCTCTCCCCCAAAGACAAATGACATTGTTTGGAACCTTTTGGCTGGCTAACTTCACTTAAACACATCACACCCACCTCATTGTGGTACACTGTCTAGATGGCATTGCATAAAATACAATTTCAAGACCAGCATGCATTGCAAACAAGTCTAATCTTTGGCATACTGTATGTTTCTCTTTGATCCACAAGGCAAGACTGACCAATCACGTGTCCTCTAGGACTGGCTCGTGTTCAGAGAAAACTACCATCCTTGTAATGTTACAGTATGTGTATGTATGTATGTATGTACAGTATATCACGAAAGTGAATACACCCCTCACAGTTTTGCAGATTTTTGAGTATATCTTTTCATAGGAAAGCATTACAGAAATGTAACTTTGACACAATGATTAGTGACCTTTTAACAACATATTTAACCGCTTAAATTTCTTGTTCACTCAGAAAAAAACAAAATACAGCCATTAATGTTTGAACATGTACTCACAAAAGTGAGTACACCCCAGATTAAAATCCGGTAGAGAAGGGGCTATGTTGGCTCGAATCGTCTCGAAATGAAACGAAATGAAAAGGGATGACAAGGGAGGTAATCAGTGTGGGTTTCAACCTTTCTTTGCATTGAACTTTTAAATTTTGAGTCTGCATCTGGCTTAAATAGATTGGTGTGAGATTTGAATGCAATCCTATGGAGAATATCATGATCTGCTTCAGTAGTCACAGTGCATGTTGACATGCATGTTTCTTTTAGGTGTATTTCAGATTGCCAATGTTGACAGCATTCATGCATCCCCAAACCATGTCAGTACCACTACCATGCTTGGCTTATGAGAGGATACACCTTTTTTGTACAACTCACTTGTTTACCACCACACATGCTTGACACCATCTAAAGCAAATTTGTTTATCTTGGTCTCTTCAGATCACACAACATGGTTCCAGTGATCCATATCCTTGGTCTGTTCAGGTCTGTTGAGACCAAGATAAACAAATTTGCTTTAGATGGTGTCAAGCATGTGTGGTGGTAAACAAGTGAGTTGTACAAAAAAGGTGTATCCTCTCATAAGCCAAGCATGGTAGTGGGACTGACATGGTTTGGGGATGCATGAATGCTGTCAACATTGGCAATCTGAAATACACCTAAAAGAAACATACATGTCAACATGCACTGTGACTACTGAAGCAGATCATGATATTCTCCATAGGATTGCATTCAAATCTCACACCAATCCATTTAAGCCAAATGCAGACTCAAAATGTAAAAGTTCAATGCAAAGAAAGGTTGAAACGCACACTGATGACCTCCCTTGTCATTCCTTTTCATTTCGTTTCATTTCGAGACGATTCGAGCCAACATAGCCCCTTCTCCACCGGATTTTAATCTGGGGTGTACTCACTTTTGTGAGTACATGTTCAAACATTAATGGCTGTATTTTGTTTTTTTCTGAGTGAACAAGAAATTTAAGCGGTTAAATATGTTGTTAAAAGGTCACTAATCATTGTGTCAAAGTTACATTTCTGTAATGCTTTCCTATGAAAAGATATACTCAAACATCTGCAAAACTGTGAGGGGTGTATTCACTTTCGTGATATACTGTATGTATGTATGTATGTATGTATGTATGTATGTAGCCTATGTATGTATGTATGTATGTATGTATGTATGTATGTATGTATGTATGTATGTATGTATGTATGTATGTATGTATGTATGCGTGTATGTATGCGTGTGTGTATGTACAGGTATGAGCCCACACTAGGTATGCACTTTAAGTAAGTACTGTGTTAAGTGTAAGCTATGTGCATGTCGAATACAAATAAAAAGAACCTTGAATATTGAATCAAACCCAAATGCTGCATAAACGGCTGTGAAAGGCCCCCCGTCACACCTCAGAGAGGAGGAGAGAGGAGGAGCCAGGAAGCAACACACATAAAGGCAAATAAAGATTTGATCACTGCCCACACAGCTCACCCTTGTTCTTAGAAAGCTTAAGTATGTTATGCAACCATATGTACTGTATGTATTACATAAAGTGAAGCTTAGACCAGTGGTAATTCAAAGTGGGGGCAGGTGGGCAGGAAAATGATAGCTAAACAAAATAAACTAGAAATGCACTTGAAGAGTGCAGACCTCCGCCAAGGTAACATTTGACTATGTTACACCCTATTTTATTTCTGCCTTCTTTAGTGGAGTTAGAAACTGGAATGTCAAAATTCGTCCTGTCCTGCAATTCAATGTGCGGTCACTTGGGGTGTCTAGATTTTTATGCTACCAATGGTGAAGAAACTTTTAAAACATCCTGGTTTTGGTTTGTGATCCGGATCACCACCAAATTTTAATCACTTGTTCCTTGGACTCCACAAAGTTTCATCTAAATCAATTCATGAGTTTTTGAGTTATCCTGCTGAAAAACACACAAACAAAACAGTCAGTCAGACAGGCAGACAAACGCGACTGAAAACATAATCTCCTTGGCGGAGGTAATAATCAAATAATAAACGTAAGTAGTGAAAATAAACTAAACAATATTCCCATTAAGAACTGTATTATACTAGTAAACTAATAGTCGAGTACATCTATGGCCAAAATCCAACAAATACCCCAAAAATTGATACATAAGGTTTTTCAACTGATTTCAATATATCTAGGTGTCCTTACTAACATACTAAAAATCTAAGAAAGTCTAACTTCAGGAAAGGGGTCATTTTCGAGATGGAAGTTTTTAAATAAAAGTTATTACATGATTATTACTAGCTAACATCAAAATACCTATTTCTTTTATATTGGAAACCCAGAAATGTTGTGTATGTTAATATTTTTTGTCAGCAATTTGTCAAAACTGCCTGGTGCCAACTTCCTTGTATTGTTTAACTTCCCTATGTCATGGTATTTGCACTATTGGCATGAATTAACATAATCACCTGTATGGCATGTTTTCAGGATCTGTTTGGTTGGAGTGCTGTTAGGGTAGATATTTGTCAGGGCACATCATCAGTGAGGAATCATGGTGTCACTGGGTGTTTTGGGTCTTTCAGCAGCTGAACTGAACAGACAGGAGCCCCTACTTGTGTACGTAGAAGGCAAGGTGAAACAGTTGGTACTGGAGGAAGGTAATGTCCTGAAAGGAACATAGGACTTTAGCATAGCTATCAGGTAAGCCAGAGCAGGGCCTGTTGTAGTTTTGTATGCAAGGGTCAGGGCCTTGTATTCAATTTAGGCATGAGGAGTGACATGCAGTGACATTTGCAAAGGTCTTATTGCACAAGCTGGAAGACCAGTCAAGAGGGAGTTGCAGTAGTTCAGGTCAGATGGACAATACCAGAAGGTGAGTCATTTAGGTCAGGTACAGTCTGATTTTATGTATGTTGAACAGTGAGAAGCGACATGACTGGGAAACTGAGGCTATGCGCTCAGAGAACGATAGATGGTCATCAATAATGACACCTAGGTTTCTTGTGGCTTTATTTGAGGCAACAGTAGCAAAAAGTTCATATTGAGCTTGATATCATGGCTGGGATCACCAGCAGACTGCCCACACTTCACTCTTCAATATACCCGTAGATATCCATGCTACGTTTTCACGCTAACTCACCAGTTTAAGGGGTTTCATTTCTGGTGATTTAGAATTAAAGTCACGAGTTAGCGCCAAAACGTGGCATGGAAATCTATACCATGGGTATATTGAAGAGTGAAGTGGGACACCGGGTCAACAAACAAGAACAGCTGACAGCAAAGCATCAAGGATATCTGGGCTTCCATAACTCCCATGCACTGTTTCTGCCATTGACTTCAATGTTAAACGCATCATGGCCGTTATTAAGACAGAGAGAGTCCTAACTAAGTATTGAACATTGCATGTTATGTGGAAAGTGCCACATTTCAACTGATCTGATGTGACCCGAATTTTGATGAAGAAAAATGTGATTTTATTACAATATTCTAATAATGCGAATTCCCCAATTCATGGGTTTTTTGAGCTAGAAGACCAAAATATATAAAAATAAACAATTTAATGATTGGAATAGTTAAAAAACTGGGTCATGCATATACAATCCATGACAGTTCAACATTATTGATGGAATTATGGAAATGCTATTCTAATAAAGTGGCCTGGATATAGTCTAAATACCATATTAAAAAACATTTCAGAAAACTTGCAATACATTTTTTTCCACACATGTGAGTAATCACTGGGTTAAGTTTCATGGTAATCTCAGCAAGCTTAACATTTTTGCCTATTCACCTGGAGTGTCTCTAGACCCTTCCAACATCGATCCTCTATGCTTATAATAAGCCTCTGGCAGCAATGTTGAAAATTTCCTAGTCAGATTTTATTAGATTTTTAGTATGTCATTTAGCAGGTCCAATAGTAATAGAACCCATGGAAAAACCTCTTGTATCAATTTTTTGGGGGTTAAACCTAAATGTACTCGCCTATAATGTGTCTTTGATGGAGGATCTATTGTAACTACTGTAAAAGGCCTATATTTAATATGTTTCCTGTTATCTTTGGATTTTGGGATGCACCAACTCCATTGAAGGCAGTGAACTGTGTAGTGTAGCACGGCCATGTCAGGGGAGCATTGGTTGGAATCTACTGGTATATAGGGGCAGTGTCATGGTAAAGTTTGGGAACTCACTGGCTTAGACCATCTTTAATCTTGACAATACCCCGGTAAAGCCAACACAAGAGCATTACATCACTTCGATTTAGTTTCTGTTAATTATGAATTCTCAAAATCCTCTGCTTTGTCAAACCGACAAAAAAAGACACCATACTGTCACTGGAAAAGAGAACAATTCATTTTCTTAAAAAAATCCATTTTGTACATGTCTGAGTAACAAAACAAATGGAAACAGAGATGGGTAGTGGGCTGATGACTACGGTTTGCCAGACCATTGAGATACATACACGTTCGATGGGCCAGACATCTCTCACACAACATTACATCAGCTGGTTATGGAGGCAGTCATAGTGGTGTGTGTGTGTGTGTGTGTGTGTGTGTGTGTGTGTGTGTGTGTGTGTGTGTGTGTGTGTGTGTGTGTGTGTGGATGGGTGGAGGAGGGGGGCACAGACGGCCCAGAGGTCTTTCGGTCTTTGAGACACGGTATCATCCTCACAGCTTGGCTTCTATTGGCTCATCTCAGGTCAGGGCTGTCCAGGTCATGTGACCTGCTGGCTGCCCCCCTTGGCCAATCAGGTTGCGAGGAGATCCTCACTGAACCTTGGGAGGGTTGTAGTGGATACGGCACCTTTCGACAAACACCTGCCGAGAAGAAGACACATTACAATAGCTGTATAGTAGAAGATACACACCTGCGGGGAAGAATATAGAGGTGACACAGAACAAACAGCCCACACAAAATTGTCAGGCAATGGCCACATTTACATTATGTTTTTCATTCCAAACAAAAAAATAATTCAAAATGAAATAGGTCAGAATTGAAATTAATTCTACGTCGAGTTTACATTATGCTCATTCATTTAATTCTGAGTAAACGTCTCAGGATCAGAAAGCATTTTGATTGGACAGAGAATGCATAAGGATGCACATTGCGTAGCAACGATCATGTGTGGAACAACCAGAATAGTTTTTTTTAAAAGCGGAATTAACGTATACATGACATGAATAGTGTTAACTGGAGTTAAAATAGAACAAACACAAGTTTAATAAAGTGCAATAGTGTGCTTGTGAGATTATAGTTAGTTATCTTAACTTCATGCTCTGGTTGTGTGTGTGTGTGTGCACGTGTGTGCGGCTAGTTATCTTACCTTCATGCTCCGGTCGTTGACTACTTCCTCAACATTCAATTCTGATTGCATCAGTTTTAACTGCAAACACAAATTTAAAAAAAAATCACAAACAATGCCAAATAAACACCAGGATTGCCTTAGTATATAGTAAGTAGTCTTATGTCAACACAAAAACAGAAGTAAAAACCCTGTCAGAGTTTCCTTCCAACAATGGTGACTTGACTTAGAAACTGATCTACCCGAGTTACGAACTCAGCTGATTCAGAGGTGGTTGGATCATGTTTGTGGTAGCGGTTTTTACTTTCTGAATCGAATTCAATGGCAGAAGCACTGCATGGGAGTTATGGAAGCCCAGATATTGTTGATGCTTTGCTGTGTCAGTTGGTCTTGCTTGTTGATCTGGTGACCCACACTTCACTCTTCAATATACCCCATACTGTAGATTTCCATGGCACGTTTTGGTGCTTTGGTGGTATGGACATTCTAACGCACCAGAAACTAGAATGGGCACTCGGTAGAGCGCAAACCTTCGCCTACGCCACTTATTTTTTTCTGGTCATCTTTAGAGTGTGGGGCATAACATTCTCCAAATTTTGGTGTTAGTTTCATTTAAATGGGACCGGAATATCGTAATATTACATTTTTGGCCCAGTCTTGACCTCTTATTCAATTCAGCATGCACACGTTGTTCTGGCATATAGTGCTTGGCAAATAATTTTTTTTTTGACCTTTTCGTGACCTTGACCTTGACCATTGACCTAATCACTCCCAAAAAGTAATCGATTGTTCCTTGGTTCATGACCAATTATCCCAGTAAATTTCATAAAAATCGGCTCAATTTACGTTTTTGACCTATTCGTGACCTTGACCTTGACCTTTGACCCAATCACTCCCAAAAAGTAATCGATTGTTCCTTGGGTCATGACCAATCATCCCACTAAATGTCATAAAAATCGGCTCAATTTACGTTTTTGACCTTTTCGTGACCTTGACCTTTGACCCAATCACTCCCAAAAAGTAATCGAGTGTTCCTTTGGTCATGACCAATCATCCCACTAAATTTCATAAAAATCAGCTCAATTATGTTTTTGACCTTTTCGTGACCTTGACCTTGACCTTTGATCTTTGACCCAATCACTCCCAAAAAGTAATCGATTGTTCCTTGGGTCATGACCAATCATACCACTAAATTTCATAAAAATCGGCTCAATTTACGTTTTTGACCTTTTCGTGACCTTGACCTTTGACCTTTGACCCAATCACTCCCAAAAACTAATCGATTATCCCTTGGGTCATGACCAATCATCCCACTAAATTTCATAAAAATCGGCTCAGTTTTGACTGAGTTATACGAAGTACAAACAAACAAACAAACAGACATATTCACAAATAAATAAATACACGGCGGGCAAAACATAACCTTCTGGCAAAGGTAATAAAACCCCATGGGAGCTGTACATACGCTGAGGTACATGGCTCTGAATTCCCCAGCCTCACACTGCCCCCTGGAGGAAATTGGGAGGTATTACTTTGGTCTTTTCTTTCCTGAGTGGCAATAAAAAAATCAACACTGGGGCAGTAACGAAACAATTTGATTGGATAAAGTAAATGAAAACAAAAAACATATTTCCCTTGATTTTACATTGACCTCAACATTTAAAAAAAAGATACAGGGGCAATGGGTCCGCTCTTTACCAAGTTTAAAAGGTATATGGTGGATTTTAATGGGCCTGCTATTTTTGCCAGTGTTATTTTTGGGGACTTTTTGGGCCTTTATTTGTGATAGGACACAAGAGACAGGAAGCAAACGGGGAGAGAGAGACGGGGAAGGGTTGGGCAAAGGACCTGGGCCGGAATCGAACCCGGGTCACCAGTGTAGCAGAGCAGTGCCCTACCTCTTGAGCTACGGCAGGGCCAGGTATATGGTGGGTTTAACTGTTCTCCTTATTCTGTTTTGATCATTCCTAAGTCAAAGGGTGTATGGTGGGTTTAACGGTTCTGCCAGCCTCACCCTCTTCGGCTCTTTCCTGAGTTACAGGGTATATGGATAGTGGGTTTAACTGTTCTGCCAGCCTCACCCTCTTCGGCTCTTTCCTGAGTTACAGGGTATATGGATAGTGGGTTTAACTGTTCCCCCTGCCCTACCTTGGTCTGCTCTTTCCTGAGTTGCTTGATGAGTGTCAGGTTGTCGGAGTCCTTAGCCCTCTGCTCCCTCAGGTGTCCGAGGGCGGCAGATGTCTCTGCTATACAGGCCTTGATAGCTCGGTCCCGGCTACTGTGGGCCTCGATTAACTATAAATAATATATTATAATTAATAGATAATACAATAATATTAATATGTAACATTCAATTAAACAAGTATAGCACAGCAGACGTCTCCGTCATCCACAACAGAGTACCCCCCCCCCACACACACACACAGTTTACTTCTTTATTTGTGCCCACAATTCAAAATTGAGTTTCCATAGACACAAATGTATCAGTTGCAAAGATACTCAGGCATGAACTCTCCATCACTCACTCTCTCTCTCTCTCACACACACACACACACACACACACACACACACACACACACACACACACACACACACACACACACACACACACACACACACACACACACACACACCCGTGCACACACACACACAATCCCTTGCCATGACTTACAGATGTGTAGAGGTCCTTGCAGGTCTGTGTGGCGTCCACTTTGCCAGAGAAGGAGGCGGTCGGCACGGTGGTGTTGAGCGAGTGGACGATGCGGTCGTCTATAGTACGCATTGCCCTCAGGACCTCCTAGTGGACAATGGTGACATGAACACAAACATAAATAGTAAACAACACAAACATTGTCAAGTTGTTGCGTTTTCTGTTTTCTATTTTCACCCAGTTTTCCACCCAACTTGAAGAGGGCTTTGGCCTTAGAACGTAGGAACAACTCAAATTTCCCAGTATACATTAAACAACACCAATTGATATGGTCATCCAGCACTCTCAACACATCAAAGACCTACTGGGGGGGGGTATACTAAGAGCATGGTTAAATGATAAACCAACAACTAGATCATGCTCAAAGGCACTTATGTCATCTTTCTACACCATTCTGATGCTCGGTTTGAACTGCATCAGAACGTCTTGACTCTTCGCCCTGTCTACATGCCCAAAGTCAGCAGTCATGGGTAAGCGGTTAGGGTGTCCGACTTGTAGCCCAAAGGTTGCCGGTTCGACTCCCGACCCGCCAGGTTGGTGGGGGGAGTAATAAACCAGTGCTCTCCCCCATCCTCCTCCATGACTGAGGTACCCTGAGCATGGTACCGTCCCGCCGCACTGCTCCCTAGGGGCGCCATTGAGGGCTGCCCCCTTGCACAGGACAGGCTATGGAGTGCTGTATCACAATGACGGGAGATGGAGTTTCCCAATGGGCTTTCACTCACTTTTCACTTTCACAAATGCATTGAGATCCCACCATGTGATCGGTTAATTAGAAATTTGCATCAATGAGCAGTCGGACAGGTGTGCATAGTAGTACAGTGGTCGGTGAATGTATACAATCCAGCAAATAATAAGAATAATAATGCTAATAATTCTAATAACAATAATAATAATAATAATAATAATAATAATAATAATGTGATCCATACAAAACTGGCATTAGTTGAGGTTGCACAACCCTGCTTTTTGCTACTGAAAATGCCAATGACGCATAGTGTATCAGGGCATGCATTTGATAATTTGGCCTTGGCCATGAACTTTTCATTAAAAAAAATTGAAATCAGCAAAGATACTGTTGCTTGAACTTTCAAAACACATGACACATGATAAACTTAAAGAGAGATGACATGCAAACTCCAGGAGAAATTATTGGTCAGAAAGCATGCACATGTCTGCAAGTGCAAGTTACGCACAAACATTAGACCTACTCATTACATGCATCACATGTACTTTTAACAAGGCCGTGTTAAGCAAGCGTGTGTGTACAGCAAAAGTATGCACATGTCAACTCAAAAGAAGACCCAGCAGCTATTCGATTCAATGTTTCGTTTTGTCTTGTCTTCACAAGTTGACTCTCCGAATGCAGCTTACTACACGGCTGACGCCACAGCCGCACAGACACAAGTCTGTGACTACACATAGAGGTTGGCGAACATTGATCTCAATGACTGAAGCAAGTTGGCAGCTAGGCTACTGACTGCGGCTGGACTGGTGAGGGTCACTCGTTTTGCACATGAGACTAATGTAACGAGATGGCACGTCAGATGATTGAGCGAAATGCTTTTAAATGAACAATATCAGTCTCTTAATGCCTCGGAAAGTGTTGCTGGTGTGTGTCGGTGCAGCTTTACCTGAAACATTGAGAAGTCCTCACAGTTCAGTGTGCCACTGGGCGCCGCCATACTGGACTGAGGGGTCCAAGCGCGCGACAGGAAAATCATATCTGGCCTGGCGAATGCCTGAACAAAAAAAACTTTCAGGGCCTTCAAAGCTCAGCAATGTTTCAGTGCATTGTCTTGATGTATTTATCCCAGACAACCTTTCCCCATGGGCTGCAGTCGTAATGTATGGTGATGGGAAAACACAAAATGCACTTATGCAACATTTATGCTAGATATTCGTACATTCGTTGATATGATCAGTTGTGTCAAACCAAAAGTTCTTGGCTTTTGTATGGTTTTGTTTTGTGCTGAAATATACAATGTATTTGGGATGTGCAGTGCAATTTTGGATTAGCATTTGATTACTGTATCTTAGTAAGGACAGGCACATCGGACACGCCCCCTCTCGCAAGAGGTCCTATCGCCACTGTTATGTATGAAACAACAGAGGTGTCACTGCTGACTGCAACTCGTTGACATTCAACAGCACCATCAGACAAACTTACACGGTGGTAAACAGGAGCATTGGACGCGACATGGCCTAACAGATCCGTATCACTTCATCGGAAAACACCAGACGTCAATCATGCTGTTCAATTCAGTCGTTAGATCGCGTCCTCTGCACAGTTTGCTGGGTGAGTACACTGTGTCTCTTCTTCCTTGTGTTGATCCCAGGTTGAGCTAGCCAGCTTACTAGCTATCGTGTGTTAACCATTGGGACGTGTACGCTATTTGTGGGCCCGTGTCTCAATTGAACTGCGTGCGTGCTGAAAGTCAGATGATTGTTGTTCATGCCAAACTGTAGAGTTGTTGTTGTCATTATCATTGAGATGAAATCGTGTGCATGACGCATTTTCGGGCGTCCTAACCCAGCGAGCTATAACAGACTTGTGTGTCATCTATACACCACCTTACCAAGTTTTAAGTTTGAAAGAATCATTCTGACCATGCAGAAGTGCCTAAACGCTTTCCTGTGAACCTCGACCCTGTCAAAGCCAGCGTTGCTCTGTCTGAACCACTGAAAGTTCTTCATGCCAAGTCCCGTTGACTGGTCTCAGAAATAGTTTTGTCTGCCTCCTGCCTTACTGTTAGGGATTGTTTGATTGTATTCCAGCACGACCTAACAGATGTTCTTTTGGGAACATGCACCTCTCACCTCGGTTTTATGTCATACAATTGTCACATATTAAATTGGCTACTTCCACTTGAAGCAGAAGACACGCACAGACCCAACAAAATATATGACAAGCACTGTGCAACTATACGTCTAGGCAGAATTTCAGAAAATGTGCTTATTTAAGGTCCTGAAGGCAAATCATGTTAATTTTTGGTATACAACTGATTTAGGGGTATTCAAGGGTGCTGAATCCAAATCTGCTGTATACCGGGCGCAAAAATTTACGGAAATGCCTCAAACTGTCAAAATCCAATATGGCCGCCAACACCAGGTTAAAATCTCGCAATCCCTTTTCTTTTTGACTAAACAAGGTATGAATATGAAAATGAGACTTATTTTTAAGTTTTCATATATGGGGAACCCCATTCTGTCATCAGATTTAAGGTCAGATTTGAAGAAAATGCTTATATAATTGGCTGGCAGCTTTTTAAAACAGGCAGCCTCATATTGTCAACGATTTTTAACATTATGATCAAACTTTCAA
This sequence comes from Engraulis encrasicolus, assembly GCF_034702125.1. Classification (NCBI taxonomy): domain Eukaryota; kingdom Metazoa; phylum Chordata; class Actinopteri; order Clupeiformes; family Engraulidae; genus Engraulis; species Engraulis encrasicolus. Next base: position 55,969,697 of record NC_085865.1, read on the forward strand.
GATCAACAGAAAATGATGTCTGATGTCTTTGTGAACACCAATACTACCAAAAACTGCACTGAACTGTCTACTTTCACCTGAAAAAAGAAGTGTGAGTTTACCTATTTCCATTCTTTAGTTATTGGCAGTAGAACATGGGACGACACCACCAAAAAAGCACTGTTTTTGACCCAAAAATGCTACACTTCTCTGTGTCCATATTTTTGCTTCCAGGATAAAGTGTCTTTTTAGTGTTCATGTTTAGTTTACAGTATTTCCATGGGTTTTGAAAGATGCTTAACTCAAATTTGCTGTATACCAGGCTCAAAAAAATCCCATAGAACCTCAAAATGAAGGAATCCAATATGGCTGCCGTCACCAGAGATATAGAGTGCGTTTTAATATGCGACCTTGCCTCCTCCACTTGCTTCTCGTCATGATGACATCACTGACAACAGCATTTTATTTCAATATCTTGCAAAAGCTCAATTGTAGAGTCTTTTTCTCATTTGCAATTGGGATGGTGAATGAAAAACAGTCCCTCAAAAGTTGTTGTGGCTAGGCTGACAGCTGGGAAACTTTATCGTTTTCTCCACGGAGGAGGGGCCAGGAGGCGGGACGAGGAGACAAGCGCAAGTGGAGGAGGCAGGGTCGCATATTAAGACGCACTCATACAGTACATGTCTTTGATTAAACAAGGTCAACTCTTAAATATATTATACCAGCTATAGGGTTTCATACATGGGGAATTCATTGCTGTGCTCGGGTTTAAGATTTGGATGAAAAGACATGATTTAGACCTGCATACATGTTTAAGACTGTTAATAAATGGATAATTTATATTGGAATATTTCCTCTATTTCAATTTAATTCGACATTAATTAAATGTATTGGTCTTAGATAACATACCTTGTTTTCAAATAGGCGCCCGGTAGAGACCATTACAATACGAACACTGTCACTGAAAAGACAACACTTACTACCCACATACACTACATTCACTCTGTCATCCCCACCCTGTCGCCACTCTTAATGTAAATAACAATCAAGCATAACATGGCAATGTTCAGATGGACCACACATTGAGAGAGTACATACACACACAAGTGTGGCAGAGAAGACATTCTTATTGGAACACCAACGTACTTGCTCAGGCAATAATGAGGCATTATACCATGATGAAATGTTTCCATCTCAAACCACCTCCCATGCTCCCATCTTTTCAACCATAAAAGTAAGTGCACACACTAGTCTGCCTAAATAATTCTTTTTATACAACTTTACAATGGAAATCACTGTTTGCCAATTTTATTGATGTGCTCATTCAATCTATGAATAAAGGAGGATTGAGTGACCAGCTGATGTGTAGAATAGAATAGAATAGAATATATTAGAATAGAATAGAATAGAATAGAATGGTGTTTGTCACTATGCACATGTTCAATGAGATAGAAAGCAACACACTTCAGAGCACACATTTAATTCACAAAACAGTTTAGGTGAGCAGAATATACAATTAGTAGTGCCAAAAAAAACATGAACAGAGCAGGGAGTGCATACGGTGTGTGTGTGTGTGTGTGTGTGTGTGTGAATATATACACAGAGGACATACTCATTTATTGGTACTCATGTCATACTCATTGGTATCCAAAAGTTATTGCATCAATTGTCTTGCTCAATGTAGATATTACAGTAGCGGTGGCCCACTCTGCAAACACAACCATTTTACATGGCTCGTGTTCATTCTGTATTACGGTACTTCAAACCTCAGTTCAATATGTTGTGCTGTATCAATTAGTCTATTGCAGAACACCAGATGGATGGAAAGAGATCATTGGATTGAGAGATACCAATGAATGGTCGTTCGGTGCATGTATGTGTGAAATGTGGTTATGGCCCTTTGTTGAGTTGTTTGGTCCTTGCTTTGACACACCTGTACCAAGATGACAGCAAGGCAAAGAGCAGCTAGGAGGCTGTCCTAGATAATGTTTTAGCTCTGTTGATGCAGCAGGAGGATTAGAGAGGGGCTAAGTTTGTTCCTCCTGTAGGTGTGCCTCCTGAAGGCCGCAATTATCTCTTTGGTTTTCTTTGCATTCAAAGATACAGAAATTATTCTCTGTATACCAGACTGCCACCTTTTGCTGGCCACAGCAACTTCCATCTGGAGCTACGCCATAGGCATAGAGGTCCAAAAGAGTGGATTTCTTTAAAGAAATCCTTGCACTTATGACACATTTTGTGTCACATTTGTCTGAGCTGCGCTTTAACTATTCACAGACTCGAAAAGTGACTCATTGGAGCAGCCATTGTTGCTGAAAGAACTGCTTTTTCACTTATTTAACTTCTCACCACCATACATTTTGACTATGTCACATCTCTGAAACATCAGTGATCCTGATTGGTTCTACAGCATTGTGGTTTGGGATCAGGGCGAATCCGAAGGATTAGAGGTTATCTACTGTACGTGATGGAGTGACCAAAGTGCCTGAAGTGTGATGGCTGCCTTGTGGCCATGGGAGGCACACCCATGAGTGAGTTGTAATCCCATGTGAGGCCCCCAAGTGATAGGTGAAGCTTAGATGATGGAGCACACTGGATGGGGGAAGCACAGTTGTGTGAGGGACACCATGGGGGTGAAGTGCAAGTAAGGGGAAGGCAGCGTGATATTGACCATCACGAGGGTTATGGGTGTGCTCTGACTGTCCCACTTATGATCCAATCCCTTTGGAGTAGAAGTCAGAGCCCTAGGTTAACTTATTCTCAATCACCTCTCCTCCTCTCCAGTGATTTTGAAGGAGTTGTTTGCTTAAATGCGACAGCTATGTGTGCCCAAGACAAATTTCCGAATAAAAAGAATCTTGAATCGTGAATTTGCAGCAACTGAATGACTCCATGTACTCCATGCCTCTTCTTGCAGATCCAGAGGAGGATGAGGCACTCCTTGGGGCAAGCACAAGTTGTGATGTCTTTTCATGCTTTGTGAATGGCAGATACAGGAGTAGTGGGACTAATGCCCCATTCAATTTCATCCATCCCGTTTCAGTGACTGACAGGAGGACAGGGTGGAGTAGTATGTGATCCTGCCTCAGTACATTGACTTGATAATGTGGGGGCACATGTCATTGTGTGGCTTCTGATGTAGATAGCAAAGACTATGACTAGGACTGCAAAACAACTCCATTGCTTTCGCTACATCTGCAGCAAAATTACAATGTAGTGCATGGTGTTATGTAGTGTCTAAACATATCATATAACAAATCACTGAGGAGGAGGAGCTTGATAATGATTGGGAATAGCCTATCTATCAAGAAAGTAAATATTTCACAATGACATAAACCTGTCTTTTGTTCCACCTTTCACCTTTCTACCGTTCAAGGATTCAATCTAAGCAAGGCAATAAAATCAGCAGACAATAACTTCCCACAGCTAGATATTCATATTAGATGAAGGTACATTCAGGCATACAGGATTATCTGTGTATAGTTCTGTCATAATGGAAGAGGTGGGCTGAGGTAGACACATTTCATTGTGCATAAGCAATTGAAATAGACAAAACATTTCAATAGAAATTAGCCTGTCGGTTAATTGGCATGAAAAACAATGGTTGTAAACATGAATTCAAACTACACTGAACTGCCTGACTACACTGACTACCTTTGATTATAATTTTAAATTTGATTACATACATTATTTCCCCATGTATGAAAAGAAAACATATAGTTACATAATGTTTTTAAGAGTTCACCTTGTTTAATCAAAGATATGTATATATCTGGTGACAGTGGCCATATTGGATTCCTTCATTTTGAGGCATTATAGAATTTTTTAGCCTGGTATACGACAGATTTGAATTGAGCATATTTCAAAACCCATGGAAATGCTGTATACCAAACATGAACACTATGAAAAGGCACTTTGTCCTGAAAGAAAAAATATGGACACAGAAGTGTACTATTTTTGGGTCAGAAATCAGTGCTTTTTTGGAGGCGTCATCCCATGTTGTACTGTCAGTAACTAAAGAATGGAAATAGGTAGACACAAACTTCTTTTTTCAGGTAAAAGTAGACAGTTCAGTGCAGTTTTTGGTAGTATTGGTTTTCACAAAGATATCAGACATTATTTTCTGTGGATCTTGAAAGTTTGATCATAATGCAAAAAATCGTTGACAATCTGAGGCTACCTGTTTTAAAAAAGCTGCCAGCCAATTATATAAGCATTTTCTTCAAATCTGACCTTAAATCTGATGACAGAATGGGGTTCCCCATATATGAAAACATAAAAATAAGTCTTATTTTCACATTCATACCTTGTTTAGTCAAAAAGAAAAGGGATTGCGAGATTTTAACCTGGTGTTGGCGGCCATATTGGATTTTGCCCGTTTGAGGCATTTCCGTACATTTTTGCGTCCGGTATACAGCAGATTTGGATTCAGCACCCTTGAATACCCCTAAATCAGTTGTATACCAAAAATTAACACGATTTGCCTTCAGGGTTCATCTTTTGGGAAAATTGACCCTGACTACACATGGAAGAGAGACTAATAACCCAACTGGGGTCGTGTTGTATCAAGCCTAACCATGATGTGACACACACTTTTGAATTGGGTGGGCGGAGTTTGAATCCTCTTTCTTTAATCTACCCTCTTTGATATAACCTAACTCTTGCCAGATTAAAGGGTTCACCTTGTTTCACAAAATCCATCTGGAGCTACGCCATAGGTGTAGGTTTAATGACAGTGGGTATGTGTGCTCTGGGCCTAAACTACATGGTTATCACTGGGGGGGTCGGTACACTGGCAAACCTACCCTGGCAGGATAGCCTAAACCACCTGTATTACTCAGTATAAACTGACTGGTTTTCACCTATTGGCAGGAGAGGTGCCCTTAAGTATGTCATGGCTGTCGGGTACCCTGGCAGGAGAAATGTCCGCTCTGCTGTTATTTTAATGGGCCTTAAGGCAGGGCACCTGCAGGGTAATATACTGGTAAACTGGCACAACTTTGGCCATGAACCACACATAGCCAATTAAGCGGCCGGGGGGCGTTGAGAAGGATACAGATGAGAGGGGGCGGTGCTTAATTGCCATAGGGGGGCATTAGTCCATTTTATTTTTTAATACTGAGGGGGGTGTTGGCAGGCTTATAATGAGGTCAATGGGGCATTGGGAGGCTATGATGAAGCCAAGGGTTTGAGAAAAAGGTTAAGAACCACTGCTCTAAACCATCTGTATTGACAATAAACCAGCTGTATTCTGGCCTGATTCTCTGCTCAGTTTTTGTAGCTCTTGGTGGCATAGCTCCAGATGAATGTTTGTGGAGAAAGGCATCACTCATTCATCTGGCGAGAGTCAGGTGAGCTGTACTGTATTTTATGTATTTACTGCATTTCTTGCTTATAAACCACCTGTATTTCCTGTGTTTGTTTTTCCAGCGCAATGGCGGCGCCAGGCAGTGGAGTCCACATGCAAGAGGAACATGTGCAACAAGCCAGTGGAGGGCGCCACCGAGGCCAAGGCCCCCACACCTCCCACACCTCCACCTGCACCAAGCAGTGAGTCAGCAACCTGGCCTCACGTGTGTGTGTGTGTGTGTGTGTGTGTGTGTGTGTGTGTGTGTGTGTGTGTGTGTGTGTGTGTGTGTGTGTGTGTGTGTGTGTGTGTGTTGTGTGTGTGGTGTGTGTGTGTGTGTGTGTGTGTGTGTGTGTGTGTGTGTGTGTGTGTGTGTGTGTGCGCGCGCGTGTGCGTTCGCGCGCATCCACCTGCCCCTAGCAGTGAGCTATCAACGTGCGTGTGTGCGTGTGTGCGTGTGTGCGTGTGTGCGTGCCTCCACCCATACCTAGTAGTGAGCTATCAACCTGGCCTCACCTGTGTGTGTGTGTGTGTGTGTGCGCGCGCGCACCATCCATGCTACCATTAAAACTACCAGGACAGTGAATGTTGCATCCAAGTCAGTATTGCCATCTTGCCTCTTTACTGATATTCCCAGTCTGGATAAATCTGGTAGCATTACAAAAATGAATGAATGAATGAGTTTATTTGACATCTTCAGTTCCTATAAAATGAATACATGATTGAGTTTCATACATGATGATGATCTGACAGTGATCTGATGATCTGACTAGGTGTAGCTTCTGTCCATTAGTCTGAGATGACACTGTCTGATGCATAATGGAGAGGACATGATGGTGTGTGTGTGTGCATGTGTGTGCGTGTGCTTAGCATTCTTATCCCCATTGGCTGAAGTGGGACAAAGTTCAGGCTTTTCCCCAGTGGACGTAGAGGTTACAGTGGCTCTTAGTGGCTGCCAAAGGGCGTGTGAAAGGAGAATACAAACACCACCAAGCATCTACAGTTGGGGGGCAGGATTGGGGCAGCTGTGGTTAGGGCGTTGCACTGTAGATCACAGGGTTGCAGGTTTGAATGCCACCCCTCCACTCCACCCCATGGCTGAGATGCCCTTGCACAAGGCAGGTAACCCCATACTGCTCTAAGGACTGATAGTCTGGAAATAACTGTAAGTCACTTTGGATGAAAGCGTCAGCTAAGTGTACAGTAAGTGTAATTTAATGTAATGTAATGGTTTGATTCTAGGCCGTGTAATCAAAGTGTGTTCAGAGCAACTGGCTGGAGTGTTTACAGACATCTTCAACTTCTCCCTGTCCATGTGTGTGGTGCCAAGCAGCTTTAAATCATCTATCATTGTTCCAGTGCCTAAGAAAAACCAAATCACCAGCTTGAATAATTGGCGACCTGTGGCCCTCACCCCCATCGTGAGTAAATGTTTTGAAAGGCTTGTGAAGAACATCAGAGGAAACAACTTGTCTCTGAATGTGTCCAAGACAAAATAATTAATAGTTGACTTCAGGAGGAAAGAACACCAGTTTAAAACCATTAACATCAACGATGAGACAGTGGAGAGGGTGAGAGACTTTAAATTCCTTGGCGTTACCATCTCAGAAGACCTCACCTGGGACAGTCACACACAGCGCATTGTAAAAAAAAGCCAGCAACGTCTGTACCACCTCAGACGATTGAGAAAGTTTGGGATGAGACCCAAGATCCTGAGGTCGTTTTACAGAGGCACCATTGAGAGCATTCTGACGGGGACCATTATTGCTTGGTATGGGAACTGCTCTCAAGCCAACAGGAGAGCTCTTCAGAGGGTTGTGCGTACAGCTCAGAACATATGCGGCTGTGACTTACCCTCCATACTGGAGCTATTTGAGGGAAGAAGCATCAGGAAGGCTAAAAAAATATTGGCTGATCCTAGTCACCCCAACCATGAACTGTTTACTATGTTACCATCTGGGAAACGGTACAGAAGCCTGAAATCTCATACTACCAGACTCCAAAGTAGTTTCTTCCACCAAGCAGTTAGATTGCTGAATTCATGCTGAAGACAACAAGGCACTTTCTTTGCACTCCCCCCCCCCCCTTTTTTTTATTTTTATTTTTAATCTTTTTGAGGACACAAAAACACAACAATTTTTACTCTTTATAGGCTTCAAACCTATAATAAGACGTAATAAACTAATCTTGAATCTTGAATCTTGAGATATGACGACATCATCGCTTGTGGGTTACCAGCCATGGGGCAGCCGTTGTACTGTAGTTCACAGGGTTGCAGGTTCAATCCCCACCCTTACCAATCCCTTCCTCCCGTCCCTCCATGGCCTATCCCCACATTGCTCCAGTAATATCTGTAAGTTGCCTGGATAAAAGCCTCAGCTAAGATAATGCCATGTAACATCGATGTGTTTTGTTTTTGTTTGCTACAGCGTCACATCTGGGCTTCAAATTGCCTGGCTACCGGCCGTCAGACTTCGACAAGAAGATACTGCTGTGGTCCGGCCGCTTCAAAACTCGCGAACAGATCCCAGAATTTATCTCGTAAGTCCGTGCGTGTGCGTGTGCGTGTGTGTGTGTGTGTGTGTGTGTGTGTGTGTGTGTGTGTGTGTGTGTGTGTGTGTGTGTGTGTGTGTGTGTGTGTGTGTGTGTGTGTGTGTGTGTGTGTGTGTGTGTGTGTGTGTGTGTGTGTGTGTTAGAGCAGTGTTTCCCAACCAGGGGTACGTGTACCACTAGGGGTACGCGAGCACACTGCAGGGGGTACTTGTAAAAAAAATAATTTTAACAAATGTATGAAACATAGTACAACATTGGATTAGAAAAAGTGATGTAAACACGAGTTAGGGGATATTCATGGCACTACGAAAAGGCTTTGGGGGTACACAAAACCAAAAAGGTTGGGAAACTGTGTGTGTGTGTGTGTGTGTGTGTGTGTGTGTGTGTGTGTGTGTGTGTGTGTGTGTGTGTGTGTGTGTGTGTGTGTGTGTGTGTGTGTGTGTGTGTGTGTGTGTGTGCGTGTGCGTGTGTGTGTGTGTGTGTGTGACCGGTCAGAGATTTTGTCAGAAGGCAGCAGCATTTCCTGTTTACACAACCTCTCGGACCACCCTCTAGTGTCTCTTTTAAGTGTGCTTGTTTACCTTTTTTTGTTCTTGTTTGTTTTTGGAGTGGTACTTGATCCACATTGTTTGTCCGCAGTGACCTATGTGGAAACCCCTCCGATCAGGTGCTGCGACTGTACAGTTCTTTTCATTTTCAATTTTAAGTTTGAGTCATAAGCCCTATTGGGATGGGACTAGTTTTATGTATGGACATGGGGTAATATGATTTTATCTCAGAACGTTGGTAATAGAAATGTCCGAATCGGACTGGATTAAAATATCTCAGTAAACGAACAGAAAGTGGGAGGGGTAACTCTTCATGCACCGCTGTGGCAGTCTTGTCGTCACATGTGTGCCATCTCCACAATATATCATTGATGCCTGAGCATTATTATTACAAATCCATGGAGGCATTTGGTCCCATTGAATCATTTTAGTAATTGCCTGCTGGTTTACTAACTCATCAGAATCCATTCTAATGCATCTGAATTTGTGTTGTTGTATCTGAAGAGTTTGTTCAGCCTTGGTTCCTGATTTTGACAGCGAAGATGGTTTGAAATAACTCCCTAAAACAAAATGGAATGCTTACTTGACGATAGTAATGTTTGCAAGCACTGGAGAGATTAGATATAATGTGTATTTCATGCACTTAACCAGGCATCTTAACATGGGGTCGCATTGGCACAGGATTAGTATTACCTAGGGTAATTTATCTGGACCATTTCACTGGTGGTGAAACTGTCAGCAAAGTTTACAGACATACTCTATCTTTACAGACACGGCACATTTGGACGGGACTGAAGTTCCCTGTTATTATTATTTATTATATGGTTGTGACGTCATCGGTCGAATGCTCCATTCATTTCAACTGGGCTCCCCAACGTTCGCACGTCTGTTATTTTTCGATAACGGACGGGTTGGTCTATAACAGACCGCTGTCAATGGCAACAAGACTTTTCACTGCTAAAGCGACTTTTCAACAAGACTCTAATCAGCTGCTGTGATAGACAACACCTGCTGGTGTCCTGGCTACCTAGCTGTTAGCGGTGTTCCACAACGGCACTGTTTTGTTTTGCGCAGCAACAATCTTTTGACATTACTTCACATTAAATAGGCCTAAAGAAATGTCCCCGCCATGTGTGAATCATTTAAGTATATCCATATAATAAGCGGGTTAACTTTCGGCGAGTCGGTCGCTTTGTGGAATAGCAGCACTTCAGAGAGAACAAGACCCCTCCGCTCCGCGTCGGGGTCTAAAGATTCTCTCTGTCGTGCTGCTATTCCACGGTAGCGACCTTCTCGCCGAACGTTAACCCTTACTTAACCCGCGGTCCCCCCATTAAACTAGTCCTGTCCGAAAAAGGGCTTTAGCCTTACCCATAAGCTGTAAGAGGCAGTTTTAAGCAAGCCCTCTCTGTCAGTTGTCTGTCTGACTGTCCATCTGTATTTCTTGTCTGTCTGTCTGTCGGTTGGTCTGTCTGTCCATCCCCTGCTGGATCAAAGTGGCTCACTTCTAAATGGATTTTCTGTTTATCTGTGAGGGGATGAAAGAACAGTGTATCCCCGCAGACCTCCTCTAAAGTAGCAGATGCCCGATACAGACACGTCCACTGCAGGGACGGATTATGACTCCATGGGCCCCTGGGCCAGACAACAAGAAAGGCCCCCCTCCATGGGTGCTGCAAGTTCCCAAAATGTTTAAGGAGAAAATGTGAAAATACAATTGTTATGCGTGTGATTTTAACATAATCTGGATACCTAGTCATCAGTGCCCCCTTGACTCTTGAACCAGTAGGCCCATGCAGCAATCCGTGTGTGATACAGAATACTATACGTCCACAGTGTCGGAGTAAATCCAATATCGCAGAAAGGACATTACGGCTTGCTTTAACAGGGAACACTACACAATATTTGATCTTTGCTGAAGCAGAAAGGTATCATTGATATCTTACATCTCTTCTTCTAGGGAGTAACAGTAGTGTGTGTGTGTGTGTGTGTGTGTGTGTGTGTGTGTGTGTGTGTGTGTGTGTGTGTGTGTGTGTGTGTGTGTGTGTGTGTGTGTGTGTGTGTGTGTGTGTGTGAAATAGTCTGGTAATAATAATGATTACAATATTCTGTGCGTGTGCGTGTGTGTGTGTGTGTGTGTGTGTGTGTGTGTGTGTGTGTGTGTGTGTGTGTGTGTGTGTGTGTGTGTGTGTGCAGGTATGAGATGCTGGACGCGGCGAGGAACAGGATGCGTGTGAAGGTGGCATACGGCATGATGGCCGCCACCATTATGGCCTGCATTGGCATGGTCATACTGGGCAAACAGGTACTTTTATATTATATTATATTATATTATATTATATTATATTATATTATATTATATTATATTATATTATATTATATTATATTGTATTATATTGTATTATATTGTATTATATTATATTATATTATATTATATTATTTCTACTGTTGTAGCCTGCATTGGCATGGTCATACTGGGGAAACAAGTATTATATTATACTTGTTATATTATAAGGGTACCACTGAGAGGGGACTGTGCTAAGTTGCCATTAGGGGGCATTAGTCCATTTTATCTTTCAATACTAAGTGGGGCGTTGGCTGACTTATCATGAGGTCAAGGGGGCGTTGGGAGGCTTATGATGAGGTCCAGGGGGCATTTACTTTAAAAAGGGAAAACCACTGGCCTAGACAAATTATATAACCATGTGGCTGTGTGTGCTGTATTTACAGCATGTTCCTGGGACTAGTTTACAGTATAACGAGTTTAATTTACAGCACATCCTGTGACTGCATTTACAGTATAATCAGTGTATAATTTACAGCATAATCCTGTGACTGTGTGTGTGGTGTAGGGGATGAAGCAGCACGACTCCCTGACGGCGCGAAACATGGAGAAGCACTCACGGTGGAGAGAGGAGGGCCAGAGGGAGAGGGAGGCAGCAGCAGCAGCAGCAGCAGCAGCAGCGGCGGCCAGTGCAGCAACCCTGGCTACGGAGAAGGCCCAGTGAGAAGAGGGGCACTCATAACCACCACCACCATGACACCCCTACACCTCTCAGTCCACCCAGAGAGGAGGGAGGCTCTCATAACCTACACCACACACACACACACACACACACACACACACACACACACACACACACACACACACACACACACACACACACACACACACACACACACACACACACACACACACACACACCCCTCCCACCCCTCTGTGCTTCCTCAGAAGGCCCAGTGAGGAGAGGGAGACTCTCATAACCATGACATCATACACATCCCTAACCCTCTCAGAAGGCCTGGGAGGGCTCTGGAAAGGCGGGGAAACTTCTAACCACCATCATGACGCACACACCCTTAAGCCTCTCAGTCCGCCCAGTGAAGAGACACCCCATCACAACCCTACTCCTACTCTCCTATCCCTCTCAATCCTCCCTCAGAAGGCCCAGTACAAGAGGAGGGCACTGATAATCTTGACCCACACACCCAGCCCTCTCACTCTCCAGGATCACCCACGACACGCCACACCTGCACCCCTCTCAGTACTCCTTCACCATCCTCACCCCCCTGGTTCACCCATTTTTATGGAACTCCTGTACGGCTCTGACTGTAGGCAAAGCCTATATCCTCCTCTGGATGACCCACCGCTGAAGCAGAGCCTATATACAGTTGATGTCTCTATGCTAGACCCATCTAAATCAGGACCTCAATGCTGCCCTACAAAAGCAAAGTGCAGTAACTACCCATTTTGTCAAAATGGAGTTTAGACGAAAAATGGTCTTCATTACACCTCATTTATCTTGTGATAAAGCCTTGTGGTTCAAATGCGTCCCGTTTTAGAGACATTGCTATGTCAAATTTTCAGTAACTACAATATCCAAACTAATACCGTCCCAAGGCTTTGAAGTCGTTTTAACTCAGTTTCAGTGTAGTTACAGCACTTTGCCTTTGTAGGGCAGAATAGTAGGGCTCTGGCTAAGGCAAAGCCTATATGCTATTCTGGACGGCCCACAGCTGAAGTAGAGCCTACATAGAAGATATACAGTAGATGTCCTATGTCATACACATGTAAAACAGGACCTCAGTTCTCCTAAAGACCTGCAGTGTTCAGTGTAACATGCGGTGTCCAGTATACCGCCTGCTGTGTTCACTACAACTGAGTGTGCACACTGCTCTGCTGAACTGTACTTGCTAGCTCCCCCTGTCTGCCTGTGGTGTTTAGTACAACTTATACTGAGCTCTGCTCAACTGGGCTCGCTAGCTCCCCCTCGGTCACTCGTAGTTCTCACACACACTCTCATAACACACACACACACACACTCTAGGGAGATGATGTTTGTATTTATAATGGAGTGCTGAAGAAACTGCCAGATGCCAGAAACGTTGTGTTTTAGATCTATAGTTATTATTGCCACTGTACCCCTGCCCACAGTGGCTGTCTGTACTACTGCAACAGCTGACAGATTAAAGATGGAAGTGACTTCAAGTCTATTGTGGGCTACTTTGTGAAGATCAGGACCATGTCAGGTGTGTGTGTGTGTGCGTGTGTGTGTTTGATTACAATTGACACAATTGGTTATGGGCTACATGGCTGTGTCAGTTTGTTTGATTACAACTGACACGATTGGTTGTGGGCTACGAATACACAAAACTGTATATTTGTACAGCCAATATACGGCCTTTGGCAATCATCAACCACACCGCCCCTACGAGAAATTCAGTAGGTGGCCTCTAGACAGCTGTACTTCAGCCATCGTGGCTGTTTGATGACACTGTAGCGCCTACTGCAACTGTTCTGTCATACTCTAACAGGTATGGCATGCCACAGGTGTTGTGAGGGTGAAAGTGACCTTGAACACAGTGCTGTAAGTGGGCGGGTACTCTACTCGCCGGTATGGGGTCCAATTTTTACCCCTGTGCACAACTTAATAGGCCGTTATCCAGGCAGTTTTATGCCATGCCATCCTTTTTTTTTAACTCTGGTGTAGCGTGGCCTTTGCGAACATCCACATGCTGCAATTCGAGGGATTTGGCTTTTGGTTTTTGACTTTCCAAACACAGCATTGCTTTCTCTACCTAATAAAACTGTATTCACCACATTTGGTAAATATCCTCTCTGCTTTCCGCAAGCCGTCACCCTTGAGTAAGAGAGAGTATTGATGGAGTAGCTATAGTAGGCCTAGGCCTTGACCAGGCCCCAATTTTGGGACCCCTTTCTCCCTGGGCCTTTGACAACATACCTGTTTGTCCCCCTGCATCAGTTTCCCTGCTTGTAATAACTCACCCAAGCAGCATCAGCACATATCCTGCAGGTGGCGACAAACTACCGAATATTTCATCACCTGCTTTAAGGATACACCCGAGAGTCAAACTGAAGGAAATTGATGTGAACTTCTGCAACCTCTGCCTTGCCTTCAGTCTCTCACCCAAGACCCAAGGTGCACTATGTAGGATTGCGGCCAGAGTAGCCTAAGTATTGCAACTATGCTGTTCATTAAAACTGTGCTGCCTATTGCCAAATTTTATACTTTCATGAATATTTACTAAATAATAAGCTAATATTTACTAGTTTGGTAGTACAGTAGGCCTATGTGTTGCAGCTAAAAATGTCTATTTCTGGAAATTCTAAGTAACAGACATGGAGAAGATCCACATTTATCTCCCTACACCTCTATGGCTTAAAGGGACACTGTGTGAGATTTTTAGTTGTTTATTTCCAGAATTCATGCTGCCCATTCACTAATGTTACCTTTTTCATGAATACTTACCACCAGCATCAAATTGTAAGTATTCATTATGACTGGAAAAATTGCACTTTTCATACATGAAAAGGGGGATCTTCTCCAGGGTCCACCATTTTGAATTTCCAAAAATAGCCATTTTTAGCTGCAAAAATGACTGTACTTGGACCATACTAGAAAATATTTGTTTATTACTTAGTAAACTTTCATGTAAAGATCAAATTTGGCTTTAAGTGCTCTTGAGCAAGGCACCTAACCCCACACTGCTTTAGGGACTGTAATTACTACCCTATAGAATAACTAAGTTGCTTTGGATAAGAGTGTCAACTAAGTGTAATGTAATGTACAGTATAATGTAATTTGTAAAACATCAATAAGCATTGAGGTATATGTGCTCTACAGACCCCCATAGGTTAGGGAGCCCCCGGGTGCGTTGAGAAGGACACTGCTGAGAGAGAGAGGTTGGTCATTTAGAAATGGGGGTCATTTGTCATTAGGCTTATGATGAGGTCAGGGGGTGTTGGCAGCAGGGCTTTGAACCGGTTCAAGGAACGAAAACGAAAACCAGGAACTTTTTGTATTTTAAAGGGAACAGAAATGAAACCGGAAACGTTATTATTTTTTATGTTCGGGAACGGAAACACTTATTTAAAAATAATGGTAACCGGTTAATACCGTTCCTCAAACAAACAAATATATATATTTTCCTGTGCACGTTACCATGATGGCTGAGGTTCACGTCCTGTGTGATCAGACATTCTCTGACTGAATGGAGAGAGAGCTGTGGATTACAAAGTCTCCACTCCACATCTTAAATAAGAGAAACCAATACAAAAGGGCAGAGTCTCCATTGAATCATTGTAAGATATTGCAGAGAAGCGTGTGTAAAGCGCACCGAGAATGTTTGACGTTATTGGGCATCGATGGGCGCTTCAAATATGCACAAACTCACAATGTCCATCATAGCGCTCGCCGTGACCCACGTCAGCGTGGAGCGCGCACTTTCATCATTGAGGTTTATTCTCCTCTTAGGTCGTCCCTGAATGACAAAATTCTGGAGGATATTCTTTTCATCCGCTTGAATAAACAGTTTGGAAGTAGGCTGACTCATTTGCACTTCCGTCTTTCTTGGTTAATTAACGTCAGTTAGACCTATGGGGAGTAATCAGCTGACAGGAACGAAATTAACCGTTCCGGGAACAGTATTTTTTTGTTCTAACCGGTTCGGGAACGTCAATTTATTGGTGGAACGCATAACCGGAAACGTTATAATTCCGTTTCTGTTCGGAACGGAACTTTTGGAAAAAAAATAACGGTTCGCTCTGGTTGGCAGGCTTATGATTAGGAGGCGTTGAGAACCACTGATCTAGCTGATAGAGCATTAGTATTTAACATTTCTCTACATGTAGTGACCACAGAAATACCCAAGAGCTAGAGTAATGACCGAACTAAGCAAACACTAAACGTGTCAACACTAGCACATGATATCACACAGCTGTTGTTACACCATTTTCTCTTATTGTAGGCCTACCTAATGAGGTAGTCTGTGTTGTTAGTGAGAAACACTAAAAACTAGGCCTGTAAAGGTACAACGTATTGTATTTGTACCGAACCAAACTGACCTGTACCAAACCAAACAGTGCTGTACTGAAAGGTACGTAGAGTAACAGGCTACTCTGTTCATGTTTTTACATTATGCTGTCACTAGATGCCTGCATAATGCAGTGGCTCTATGCAGAATGCAGAGATAGAATGCAAGAAAATACAGGTGTAGAGACTTATTCTTTATGAGACCGTGAGAAAAGTGCTTTTTCTTACTTTCATGAAATATCCAACCCAAAGTAGCAGTTTGAATGTATTTTCCTTTTTTCGTTTGTATTTTGACAATATTTTGATGAAATAAACAACATTCTGAGGAAGAAAATGGTTTTTACATTTTGTTTCCAGTACTGAAACTGTACCGAACCGTGACCTCAAAACCGAGGTACGTGCCCAACCCTGATTTTTGCATTACACCCCTACTAAAAACCTAACAAGAGCCCATATTCCAACCCGATGGTTTGTTTAACCTTTACTTTTGACACCTCTGCCAAACACCAAACACACACACAGCATATCCATGAAACAGCGTTTATGCAAATGGAACAGCAAAGAACAGAGAACACAACTCAATACAACAGCAGTAGTATTGAAGACAAGGAGCTGGTAGATTCAACGGAGATTCAACACTTAAAAAAAGAAACGTTAACTCCGCAAACAATCTTAGCGCAACATTAGCTAGGAAATCAACCAGTATTCTTTTTTTATTATAATTATTTTCAAGTTTAATTTAGAAGTATTTTAGTTTTTTTCTTTTCTCTTTTTTCCACCTCGTTCTCTGAATGAGGACTTATGGCACCTGTGGTATTATTGACAAATTATCCCCCCAAATGACAAAATGATACAGAAATGCTTTTAAAAAGTCACTACGGTTCAATTTTTCTTCATCGTTGTTTTTTTAAACTGGTACGACGGTCTTCATTTGAAACAGCATGATCTAGCAAACTCATTTTCCAGAGTTGGTTTGGATGGGAAACACACACACACACACACACACACACACACACACACACACACACACACACACACACACACACACACACACACACACACACACACACACACACACACACACACACACACACACACACACACACACACACACACACACACACACACACACACACGAAAGCAATTGTTCCTGCACAAAGGTAATCCTTGGCAATCCCCCGAAAAAAGCCTGATCACAAAATATAGATTTTGCTTTTTTTGTTGTGTTTATGTAGAACAACAAGCAACAACAAACCATATTTATAATCTCTAGTAAGCATCATAAATATCTTGTGTGCCTTACTTACTACATCTAACCTCCTCTGCCCATTTAGAACTGAGGGGAGGGGAACCCCATCTAGAACTGGGGGCCCAGGGGATGGCATCACCTAAACATCACCTTCAAATCTCCTCTGCCTCAGAGACGGGGAATCCACAGAGAGGGAGGCTGAGTGTGTCGTGTGTCGTGTGTGTGTGTGTGTGTGTGTGTGTGTGTGTGTGTGTGTGTGTGTGTGTGTGTGTGTGTGTGTGTGTGGGTCCTTGTTTCAGTCTTGAGCGTAAAGTGCAGATGAGGATGAGGGGGATGGGAATACAAATGAGTCCTGTTGAGTCTCTGCTGTCCGATCCTCTAAAGTCAGATCAAGATCACAATTAAAGAGTTTGCTTGTTATTTAGTTTTTATTCTTCTTTTTTGTTTGCTTGTTGTCCTGTTTGTCCGTTGGTCTCAGTCAAAAGGGAAGACTCCAGCCCCCATGATTCCAAAGGTGCTTTCTAGAATGCTGCTTGAGAGGAAAGGAGAAGGGGGAGAGATTGATTCGCATCGTCTCTGGTAGGAATGCTTGATGTCCATCTGAGCCGAGCTTGCACACGCTCAGAGGCTCCGTCGTCGTTGTCAAGTCGCAGTCCGGACAACATTAAAAAGTCTTGTGGATGTAGTCTCACAGTCACAATGTAAAGTCTCGCGGTCACAATGTTGCCATCTCATCACTGGAGTTTGAAATGCTAACGCTGCAGCTAGCACTAGCTGCTAGTCAAGACTCGACTAGCACGAGCATGACTACTGAATGTGCTAGCAGCTCCCCGAACGGTCATCGAGTGTTAAAAAAAAAAAAAAGAAAAAAGAAAGGGGGAAAAAAATGTAAAAGAAAAATATGAGAGAAATATGAAACGAAAGAAAATGGAACACCTTATTCAGATAAAAGTGCGTCGAAGTAGTCTTAAGAGTCGGGGGTGGGGGACGTCAGACTGGCCGACATCTCTCCATCGAGGCCAGCGAGAGGAGAGGAGACACTGAGTCATCACGGCATCACAATCACACAGGCGCACGGTCAGTCCAAAGTGTGTGTGTGTTTTACGTCTGTGTTAACTGGTCTGTCTGTCTGTCTGTGTCGGTGTGTCTATCAGAATATTCAACCTTGGCCCATGAGGGAGATATGATCCATATCGTAAGGGGCAGGATGGGATCCAATAACATTACGAGGGGAACGCCATCCAAAAACGTCCGTAAAGGGGTAGGATGATGGGGGTGGGACCCAATAACACGGGAATGGGGTCGTGGTTCAAAAATGTCCCGTCAAGAGGCGCATGAGGGAGATATGATCCATATCATAAGGGGCAGGGTAGGGTGGGGTGGGACCCAATAACACGACTGAGAAGGGGAACGCCATCCAAAAATGTCTGCCTGTGTCAGAATATTCAACTGTAGCCCACGAGCGTAATATGGACCAATCATGTGTGAGTGCAGATGAGACCCAAACACATTACAGGGGGTGGATGGGACCCATTAACCGATGGAGGGCCGTTAATAACTGCCGGATGTGGGATAGAACCCAGTAACCCTCCGGCCTATGTCAGGGGAGTCAGGATATGGCCATATTGGGGTGGTGGTGTTTCTGTGTCCCTATATGGGGGCATCACACTGTTGTAAGGGGGGAGGGCGTCATGGGGATACATGACTAGTTGAAACCCCTCCATTGGGACTTCGCACTGCTGGGGGGAAGGGGGGGGTACATGGAGCATTGGGAAGGGGATCGGAGAGGAGAGAGGGGACATGAGGAAATGGCTTTAAATGGGGGTAGGCTTGACGTGGTGGTTGAGGAACAAGAGGGCTCTAACAGAGGGACGGGGGGGGTGGTGGGGGGGTTCGCCCTTGTGTGTTAGAGCTAGAGTCTCTCCATTGGGGCTTCACACACTGCTGGAAGAGGAACTTGGGGTGGGGGTACGGTTAGACAAGAGGGCTTTAGCTGGGGGGTGGGGGATGTCCATATGGGGGTGATCCATGTGTGTTAGAGCTGGAATCCCTCCATGGGGGCCTCACACTGCTGGAAGAGGAACTGCTGCTGCGTGAGGTCCACAGCGGGGGCCAAAGAGGCGTCTTCCTCCTCCGAGTTGAAGTAGCGCTCCATCAGGTCAAACGCCTTCTGGTAGATCTCCTGATTCTCGTGGCCCTGCAGGAACTCCAACTTATCCAGACCTATCACATACATGTGAGAAAAGGGAGATGATGTTAATATGAAACTCCAACTTATTCAAACCACGCAGACAGACAGACAGACAGACAGACAGACACACAGACAGACAGACAGACAGACAGACAGACACACACACACACACACACACAAAGGAGAGGCCTTCTGATAAATCTTCTACTTATCATGACCCTGGATAAAATCCAGCTTACCCAGACCTAAAGAAGCAGATGTTGTGCGTGTGCGTGCGTGTGTGTGCGTGTGGTTGGTTCAATGTCAATGCAAAGTCTCAGCATGCAAATAAGGCCATAATCACAGGACAGATAAGACACAGCTGATGGCGGTCGATTGCTGCCGGACTGGACTGCTGGTGCCAGCGTGTGTGTTGGACTGGACTACTGGTGCCAGCAGTGAAGATGATGTGTGCACTGTTTTGTTTGCATAGAATCACACATTTGAATACGCACACTGTAAACCTACAAGTAAACACCTTTTATAACAGCATCTGTGTACCGTAGGGTGTGGTGTGTGGGTTCTTTCCAATATGCGGATTCCCGTCCTCGGCCTGTGATGGTGGCCTCGCATTTCGCTGACTCCGTGGAGAAAACAATACAGTTTCCCTGCCGCCAGCCTAGTCACAACAATTTTTGGGGCACTAGTCTCCATTTACCATCCCGATTGCAAACGAGAAAATGACATCAGAATTACGCTTTTGTGAGATATTGAAAAAACATTTCTGTCATCAGTAACGTCATCACAAGGCCACAAGCAGGAGAGTGAGCAAGGGAGGACGGGAGTCCTCATATTGGAAAGAACCCTTTGTGTGCGTTGTACAAATGTCTCTTCTGTAAGTGTGCAGTATGGGTTTATCCCGGCTCCTCTCTTGGCTTCTAGCTCCCCCAGTATCAGTGTGCGTGCGTGCGTGCGTGCGTTTGTGTGTGTGTGTGTGTGTGTGTACGTACCGTATGCCTCTTCTATAAGAGCGCAGTAAGGGTTCATCCCGGCTCCTCTCTTGGCCTCGAGTTCCCCCAGCCTCAGGATGTTCTCCAGGCCGTTGAGCGCCACCTGCACGATCTTACTGTCCATTAGCGTCAGCAGCTCGCACAGCGGCTTGATGCAGCCCATCTCCACCAGGTGCCTAATGGGGCATACACACAGGAAGTTAGCATGCTAACAACAGGAAGTTAGCATGTCTGGCACAGGAGGGTAGCATGTTAGAGGGTGGATTCCACGTGACTCCACCAGGTACCTATGGGCAGAGAACCTGGGTTAAATGCTAAGATATATTCTACTTCAATTTCCAGTCATAAACCTCAAAAATACAAATTTCCTGTTGAGAACTACGGTTGGTATTATATAAGAATAGGTATTCTTTGGGAGTGAAGGTTTTCCACCAGAGCAGAAGACTTCGACCTATACTTGCTAGCATTCTGCTAATATATGTGTACATGGATTTGGCTTCAAACAGTTTGCTGATGAGATATTATAATGTAAAAAAAAATCCATCATCATCAAAAAAAAAAAAAATACATTGAGAAAGAATATGAAACGCATTCATTTTTTCACTTGCCGGGGTGGTACTGCAGGGAGGAGTTGGCATAACACAACAACCCTGAAGACAAATACTAAACTGCTCTTTGGGAGCACCACACCCAGAAGCAAAGCAGAGGATGGTGTTTGAGAAGTTGAGTCATTGGTCCATTTGTTACTCATTCAAATAGCAGCACCTGATAAGGCAAGGGGCTAGACAAGCTAAACTCCAAAATAAAGGAATTGTTTTGTTGGGTGTACTGGAGGTGTGCATGTGTGTGCATGATCTCAGTCCAACTGTAGGTAGAGGCATTCTGTCTACACCCAGTCTCCCTCATGGACGGCCGAGGTGAGCAGTGACAGCTTTAAAGGACCAGTTGACCATTTTTTGATTTTCAAATATTTGCAGTATTTCACATGAATGTGCGTATAATTTTCTTCTCAGTGTGTTCATTACTTAGATTTATTAGTATTACTTATTAACATAGCTTAGCATAATCATTGGAAGTGGATAGAACCATTAGCATCAAGTCACAGGAGATCATTAGATGGAATTGAATTGCCGTTTTGTTCTATGATAAATGTTCACCCTGCTTTAAAGAGGTTTATAAGTACATTTGATGATGTTTTGTTTGGTTCCATAGACTTCCATTGCTGCGCTTAATACAGCTATACTTTTAAAATGGGCAATGCAAACAACATAGAGAAAAAATGTTATTGACATTATTACATTACTACATTTCACTTAGCTGACACTTTTTATCCAAAGCGATTTACAGTCCCTGGAGCAACGTGGGGTTAGGTGCCTTGCTCAGAGGTGTAGGGAGAGGTAAGGGTGGGATTTGAACCAGCAACCCTCTGATCTTAAGTCTGCCTCCCTAACCACTATGAAACAGCTGCCCTATTTATTGAAACATTTTACCAGGACTTAACTACATATGAGCAATTTCCTGAAATGAGGTGAACTGTTCCTTTAATAAGCTCTCAGCTCCCTCCAGTGTGTCATGCAGTGTGGTTGGCAGCCAAGAGTCAGTCAAGGTGGATATTTAACCAACATTTTGTATATAAGAGCTGGGAAGAGATATGCAGTTGAATTTCAAGAGAGATGTGCAGTAGACTCACTACAGTGGACTTTGGAGGAGGCCAAGGGTGGGCCTGGGGATCAGGCTGAGACAGCTACTAAACAAAGAGGAGCATCACAAGAAAATATGGAAAGCAGGGCTTAACATTGACACCCGCAAAGGCGCCATTTTTAAAGAAGCGGTAACAAAATGAGTATCACTAGCCATTTTGCCGGTAACTTATTACTGGATATGAAAAATTAATTTTCTAGTATTCTAATATAATTACAGCCTATTATTTTTACATTATAGCTGCTATGGTGCTTAAGAAAATGATGGATAGTAAGTCAGGAAAACCACTAGCCAAAATGGCTAGTAAGCAAAAATGTTTATGTCAAGCACTTATTGACAGCATTGGAGAAATGCATAGATGTGTTAGCCATCCATCCAAACATCAGCTTTAGAGAACTCAACATACAGTGCCCTCCATAATTATTGGCACCCCTGGTTCAGATGATAATAATAATAATAATAATTCATTTTATTTAAAAGCGCCTTTCAAAAAACTCAAGGACACTGTACAGAGAGAGGCAAAATAAAACAAGACAGATAAACAGATTGTAAACAAAAAATAAATATAAAGAAAATAAATGAAAAAATAAAAAAATAAAACAAAATACAGTTAAAGAATCATAAAGAATAGGCTAATTGAAATAGATGAGTTTTAAGTCTTGATTTGAACAGGGGTAAAGACTCAATGTTGCGGATGTCAGGGGGAAGCGCATTCCACAGCTGAGGTGCAGAGCAACTGAAAGCTCTGTTCCCCATGGTGCTGAGACGGGCAGAGGGGACAGAGGAGAATGGAGGAAGAGGAACGGAGGGGGCGGGAGGGAATAGCAATATGAATAAGATTAGATAGATAAGGAGGGGCAAGATTGTGGATAGCCTTGAAGGTGTGGAGAAGTATTTTAAAGTGAATTCTAAATTTGATAGGGAGCCAGTGGAGATGTTGGAGTGCAGGGGTAATATGGTGACAGGAAGGGGTTTTAGTTATGATGCGGGCAGCTGAGTTCTGGACCAGTTGGAGCTTGTGGAGAGATTTTTGAGGGAGACCAAAGAGGAGAGAATTACAGTAATCAATGCGGGAGGCGACAAGACTGTGTACAAGAATGGAGGTAGAATGGGAGGTGAGAGAGGGGCGGAGACGGCAAATAAGCAGGTCGTAGGTCGTAGGTCGAAATAAGCAGACCGTGTGATGTTGTTAATGTGGGAGAGGAAGGATAGAGAGCCATCAAGCATGACACCCAAACTCTTAACTTGAGGGGAGGGGGAGACAGGAGAGCTATCAATTGAGAAGGAGAAACTATTTGCTTTGGATAAGGTGGATTTGGTGCCTATAAGTAGGAGTTTCAAAAATTTTAGGTGAACCAGGATTTGATTTCAGAAAGACAGGTGGTGAGGGAGGGGGGAGGGAGAGTGTCAGAGGGTTTGCCAGATAAATAGAGCTGGGTGTCATCAGCATAGCAATGGAAATTAATATTGAATTTGCGGAAGATATTACCAAGGGGAAGGAGGTAGGTGATGAAGAGGAGGGGCCCCAGAACAGAACCTTGAGGCACACCAGAGGTGACAGGGGAGGGCTTGGATTTAAAAGACTTCATTTGAATAAATTGAGAACGGCCAGAGAGATAAGAATGGAACCAGTCAAGGGGTGTGTTACTTATGCCAATTGAGGAGAGTCTGTGGAGAAGAATGGAATGCGAGATGGTGTCAAAGGCTGCACTGAGGTCAAGGAGAATGACAATAGAGAGTAGGCCAGAGTCAGCAGCCATGAGCAGGTCATTAGTGATTTTAACTAGGGCTGTTTCTGTGCTATGTCGGGGGCGAAAACCAGACTGGAAGTGCTCATAGAGGGAGTTAAGAGTTAGATGGGAATGGAGTTGAGAAGCTACAATTTTTTCTAGAATTTTGGAGATGAACGGAAGGTTGGAGATTGGGCGGAGGTTGTTGTAGTCAGAGGGATCAGAGCCAGGTTTTTTTAGTATAGGGGTAACAGCAGCAACTTTGAACAGAGAGGGTACAGTACCAGTGGAGAGTGAGGAGTGGATGATGGCAGAGATGAATGGGAGGAGAGAGGGGAGGCAGGATTTGACAAGGGTTGTGGGGAGGGGATCAAGCTGACAGGTGGAGGGCGTGGATTTGGAGATGAGGTCAGATATTTCAGAGGAGATGTGTTAAAAGCCTTAAAATAAATTCAGTGTTTATTGCAGAAGAATACTGTCACACTGAAAATTGTAGGAAAATGTAGCCTTCAACTCAAATGAATTGTAAGAAAATAAAAAAATCCCTGACTAAAAAATAATTATTTTTCATTAAATCACCTGTTCCACAATTATTGGCACCCTTAACAATTCCCAGGAAATAAATATATTTCTGTCATTTCTACAGTAGTTTACAAAGTTTACCAGAGTATGTAGGAACATTTAATTAGTAATTCATCACTTCCTGTTTCCCTGGGGTATAAATATGACGTGACACCGAGGCCATTTCTCTTATCCACTCTTAAACATGGGAAAGACAAAGGAACACAGCATACAAGTGAGGCAGATGTGCGTCGACCTTCACAGGTCAGGCAGAGGCTACAAGAAGATTGCCACTCAACTGCAGCTGCCCATATCCACTGTGAGAGGAATAATTAAGAAGTTCAAAACAACTGGAACAGTGGTAAACAAGCCTGGACGAAGACCTTAGTTTATTTTGCCACCACGCACAGTGAGGAGGATGGTAAGAGAAATCAAAAGATCTCCAAAGCTCACTGTTACAGAATTACAACAAATGGTAGCATCCTGGGGTCACAAAGTCTCCAAATCAACCATCAGGCGCTGTCTACACGCCAACAAGCTGTTTGGGAGGCATGCACGGAGAAAAGCTTTCCTCACTCACAATCATAAACGCAAGCGTCTGGAGTTCGCCAAGCGGTATTGGGGCTTCAACTGGGACTGTGTGCTTTGGTCAGATGAGACCAAGATTGAGCTTTTTGGCAACAAACACTCTAAGTGGGTCTGGCGTACCACGAAAGATGCGCATGCTGAAAAGCACCTCATACCCACTGTGAAGTATGGGGGTGGTTCAGTGATGCTGTGGGGCTGTTTCGCTTCCAAAGGCCCTGGGAACCTTGTTAGGGTGCATGGCATCATGAATGCTTTGAAATACCAGGACATTTTAAATCAAAATCTGTTGCCCTCTGCCCGAAAGCTGAAGCTGGGTCGTCACTGGGTCTTTCAGCAAGACAATGACCCTAAACATATGGCCAAATCTACACAGAAATGGTTCACCAGACACAAAATCAAGCTCCTCCCATGGCCATCTCAGTCCCCTGACCTCAACCCCATTGAGAACCTGTGGGGTGAGCTGAAGAGGAGAGTACAGAGGAGAGGACCCAGGTCTCTGGATGATTTAGAGAGATTCTGCAAAGAAGAATGGCTGAAGATCCCTCTTTCTGTCTTTTCCCATCTTGTGAAACATTATAGGAGAAGATTAGGTGCTGTTTTGTTGGCAAAAGGGGGTTGTACGAAATATATTCACAACAGGGGTGCTAATAATTGTGACACACATTATTTGATGTCAAATAATTATTTCTTTATGTGGGATTTTTTCCCCACTGAATAAATGCACTTGTATTGAAGGTTGGTTTTTTGTCTTTTTTCCATTAAGGTCCCATATTATTTAGGAAAAAAATGAAATAATTGGAAGCTAAAAAACACATCTCAACCAGGGGTGCCAATAATTATGGAGGGCACTGTACAGTATGTATTTAACGTGGTATAACCATCGGCTTTCATCATCAGCTTTAGAGAACTCCCAAAGACATAACATTGCAGGAGAGAACTGTCAATTTTAGAGAACTGAACAGTGTACGTAACAAGAGAACTGACTTGGCTGTGGGAGATGGAGACATGACAAGATACAAGTGGCAGCTGAGCAGTCCTTACAAGAGAGAGCGATGGCTTTGGAAGCTAAACAGAGTTGTGAATTACAAGAGGGTGCTTTTGGCCTTTCAGAAGTGAAGCTCCTTAATCCAATTGAAGCTCGTTAATCCTGATAATTAATACCCACGAGAATGAGCGAGGCCCTCGCGAGTGGAACACACACACGCATGTGCATACACACACACACACACAAGGGGTGTGTATTTGGCAAGGAGTAAATGTGTAAAATACAGCTTACTTACAAGATGCTGTATAGCATTCATGAGTCAATTTATCTGGTACAACAGAAACATTACCTACTCTACTGAAAAATGGCACATTGAAGACGCAATAGGTTTTTATTTTTATTTTTTTTTACCTCCGCCAAGGAGGTTATGTTTTTGGTTGCGTTGGTTTGTCTCTGTGGGGCAGCCGTGACCTAGTGGTCAGAGAGTTGGTCTTTCAATCTAGAGGTTGGAGGTTCAAATCCCCCCTGGCCTCTCCCTACATCTCCATCCATGGCTGAAGTGCCCTTGAGCAAGGCACCTAACCCCACATTGCTCCAGAGACCGTAACCAATACCCTGACAAATAATTGTAAGTCGCTTTGAATAAATGAAAGCGTCAGCTAAGTGTAATGTGCACACACAGACCTGATCTGCTCAGTAGAGCCCCCGCTGGTGGCGTTGGTTATTGCCCAGGCTGCCTCCTTCCTGGTGCGGAACTCGGCCACCTGCAGAATGTTGATGAGGGGAGGAACCAGACCGGCCTGGATCACCATCTGATGAGAGAGAGAGAGAGAGAGAGAGAGAGAGAGAGAGAGAGAGAGAGAGAGAGAGAGAGAGAGAGAGAGAGAGAGAGAGAGAGAGAGAGAGAGAGAGAGAGAGAGAGAGAGAGAGAGAGAGAGATTTTTTTTGATGTTTGAAAGCACATTATTTAACCGCCAAAAATATCCAACAAATCCTCATAGCTCATTTATAACACCAATCATACTCCATCAAAAAAATAAAGAAACAAGCTACGTCTTCGGCTAAAAAGACAAAGAAAAGGTCAACTCCCCTCTATTACAGAGAAAAGACCTTCCCCATAACACCACTTATCAACAAATGTATCAATGTCAGACATGTGCTTAAAAAAGAGAAAGAGAGAGAGAGAGAGAGAGAGAGAGAGAGAGAGAGAGAGAGAGAGAGAGAGAGAGAGAGTGTGAGAGAGAGAGAGAGAGAGAGAGAGAGAGAGAGAGAGAGTGTGTGAGAGAGAGAGACCAGTTTCAGTTTTTACCTATCTATTACATTTGTTGAAAGTTGTGTCTGTACATAATGTGTGTCTGCGAGTGTGTGTGTGTGTGTCTGTGTGTGTGTGTGTGTGTGTGTGTGTGTGTCTGCGAGCGTGTGTGTGTGTGTGTGTGTGTGTCTGCGAGTGTGTGTGTGTGTGTGTGTGGCTGACAGCTGTATTTCAGGTACCTAACTGTATCTGATGTGATCTCGGTTGTATCCGTACAGTACATGCCGCGTACCTGTATCTAGGCAGGGTTGCCGCTGTGATGTGTGAAGTGTGCAGCACCTGTATCTATGTGCAGTGCTAATAGTGATACATGATCCATACCTGTGTCTGTTCACAGTGGCTCATGGTGATATGTGAACCGTACCTGTATCTGTGTGCAGTTGTAGATGGTGATGTGATGCGTACCTGTATCTGTGCGTGGTTACAAATGGCATTATGTGATGCGTACTAGGGTTTAATCCCGGGACCCGGGATTCCCGGGAAATCTGATCAAAACAATTTCCCGTTTCCCGGGAAAGCCATGACGGGAAACCGGGAAAAAAAATTAAGTGCGTGTCTATTTGTTGTCCCAGCAACATAAGCAACAGTGCCATCTAGCAGCGGTAACACTTCAGGCTCATTTAAGCAGCAGCAGTACAGGCCCATTTCAGCAATGTCTGAGGTGCGCGGTTGACGTATTATTTCATCCGCAACCGCTTCTCAGAATTTCTAATCCACCCGCCCTAATGTTTTTTCTCCAATTTCCAAAACCGAATCCGCCCGCCATCCGCCTATTAGTTTTTAGTATTTAAGATGCCTGAGGCACATAGTCGATCGTCTTTTTCAAGCAGTGCAGGTAATTTACATCTTGCCAGCCCATGTTTAAAAAAAATCTCTAACTTATAGCGATTCCCAACTTGTCTCCACCCATCGCACAATGTGACAGTTGAAACGTGTGGATGATTTAATGCAGCCTAAATTTTAAAGTTTAAAGTTTAAATACCTCCAGTCCAAGTAGCACAATCGCAACTATTGGCTATCTAGCTTACAAGTTTGGATGGTATCCAATAAGACGAGTCAAGTGTCTTGCGAAGAGTGCAGAGAATTAGCCTACGTCGCGCGTGTGTGTGTGAGCGAGAGAGGGTGAGAGAGGGAGCGATTCCAAACTTGTCTCCATCCATCGCACAACGTGAAAGTTAACGTGTATGCTTTCATGCAGCCTAAATTGTACCAATTTTGCCTCCTCCCCAAGCAGCACAATCGAAACTATTGGCTATCTAGCTTGCAAGTTTGGCTGCTCTATCCAACAAGATGAGTCAAGTGACATATGTCTTGCGAAGAGTGCAAGCGTCGCTTTGTGTGTGAGCGAGAGAACTAGAGAGAGAACGAGAGAGAGGCGCTTCCCAAAATCGCTCTGCAGAAAGGGCAAGGCGATGTCTCCAAATATTAGACAAAATGCAGCTTATTTTAGTTAAGTAGACATCAGGAAAGTATTTTGTTTAGTTGCAAAGCCGAGCTGATTGGTTCATATTGCTCTGAAAGACACTGAAGTGTATGCCTATATTTTAATGGGTTTATTATGCGCGCGAGGTCACCTAGTGACGCCCGGTGCTATTACCAGAGGAAAACGATAGCACTTGGGCAAACGGTAAAGTCAGTTTAGCCATGCATAGGCCTACCTGCCTATGATGAACCAGTTTTCTTGTTTGAAAAAACACTCTTCCTGGCGCTAAAGCAAACTGCCATTTCTGACTGACCCAGATGAAATCCCATGCACGGAACTCCACTATTGAGATGACATCGTATAGGCTATATTTCCCACCGCTTATCACAGTAGCCGACAGTGAAACATTGTTCTCATGAAGCTGGCGGTAGACGTGTATCCACAGGTGAAGGACAATGTGCCATGATTTGCGCACAACCTCAAACACAATTCCTTAATGGAAAATAGCCAACCCACTGTTGCATCAAACTTATAGGTGAAAGTCGTGAGCTCCACCAACAATCCACCGTCATTGATAAGCGCTGCATGCTGCGCACAGGCTATCATCTTACACTTCATTATTATTGTGTTGGTGGATAGGAGAGCTTTATCTTAATTCCTTTCTCCCAATAATGATACAAACAGTAACAACTTGATACAAAATGCCAGTTTGGGAGGAACAGTTGAATTATAGCCTCTACATGACTAGATCAAAAAATTTGAAAAAAAAAAAAAAAAAACCCGGGATTTCCCGGGATTCCCGGGAAATGGGCCGTCAGATCCCGGGATTTGATTCATGCCATTTTCGGGAAAAATATTAAACCCTAATGCGTACCTGTATCTGTGCGTGGTTACAAATGGCATTATGTGATGCGTACCTGAATCTGTGCACGGTTGCCGGCGGTGATGTTTGAGATGGTCCAGCAGGCTTCCTTCTTGATGGACTCTTTAGGACTCGTCAGGAGGTGCAGGAGGGACTGGAGGGCAGAACAATTCAGGATCACCTGAAATAGAAATATAAAGGATATTATCATACAATACATTATCAAAGGATAAGTTCAGCCAATTTCAACATGCAGTTGCTCACACTACCCTGGACTTGTCAGTACTTGAGAATCATTATTTTTTCCTTCAGCCTTTTCCGAGATTCCGGTCATTGTAATGGGGGCAGGTGTTGCATTAAAAAAAAAGAACATCTTGATTTATTCCCAATAACATCAAAAAGTTTATGCAACATCAGCGAACAACTAGCAAACAGTGATACCTTTTGGGAAAATATTTGGAGTAGGCCTATGTTAAGAATGGTTTCAAATGTAAACAAAATCTGCCCCCATTAGAATAGCTCAGATCTCGGAAAGGGCTGAGCCGAAAAATGCAGCATCTCCAGGTACTGGTAAGTCAAGGGTAGCGTGAGCAATACAACAGCATATTGAAATTGGCATAACTGGTCTTTTAATACAATATATCCATTGTGACTCTTAAGGAATGGGGAGGATATGGAGCACGGACTGGAGAGCAGAACAGTTCAGGATCACCTGTAGTAGAAGTACATTACATTACCAGTACATTCTATTATACTTTATTACATAACACTAGAGAAGACTACATTATGTTGTACATTATATGACATTTATATTATATTTAGTGGTGGGCCGTTATCGGCGTTAACGTGCTGCGATAATGTGAGACTCTTGTCGCGCGATAAAGAAAATATCGCACGTTAATCTATTCTCAAAATATAGGTTTGGAGTTTGGGTATGCACGTCACCATAGCGTTTAATTGACAGACGCTTTCAGACTGCGCTCCAGTCGTTTCTCCTCTCCACCTGTTGCTTCAGCAGACCTACTAAATAAGTGTTTGCATACTGAAAACACTAATCCCTCTGCCGTAGTAGGTGTTGTTTGAGTGCTTTTTCATACGTGGTAGACTAAAGAGACGTTATTGTTTAAGGTGAGCAAAGAGAGATATTATTGTGTGTGTGAGTCGGCTACCAGCCCGACATAGCCTACATTTCCTCACACATTGCATGGAACACATAGCCTAAACAACTTCCAGAAATCTTGCCTGTGCCATAATTGCAAAACATTCCGTGTGATATGCATTTTGAAGATTGTCAAACTGAAACTGTCAATATCTAGGCCTACTCTCACTGAATGTTTGTGTTGCAATCGCGCACATTTGCGACTCAGTGAGATATTCTCATGTCAAACGGTAATAATCCTCGCGGTTGTCGCGCTTGATTTTTTTTTTTTGCAAACTGAATTCATTTCTCTCGACTCTGAAAACAATTGTCAGGTTTAGGCCAAATCGCCGTGTGCCAGTGCTGCAGGTTCTAGATAGCCTGGCTCTGCTGAGGGCTGCTGTGCCCTGTTAGAGATTCTCTGGCTGTGCCTACTGTGCGCAGAGCTCCTCCCTCTCTTAAAGAGCCGCTGCTCTTTTTACCAGTCAGTGGCAGATTCTCCATTAGAAATGCTGAATTGTTGAGGTAATTTTGTTTAAATAGCCTAAATGTTTGATAGATTTATCTGTATTTGCCTCTACAATTTATAACGCTGTTCATTTTGAAATTTCAGTATCTTATAACTGTAAATGCTTCCTAATATATTGGACACACTTTACACATATTGCAGTGATTTTTAGATGCGTCCCAGCATCTCTATAATAGAGGGTATCTGTCCGTCCGTCCGTCCGTCTGAAACGCATTCCTTGTCTGAAACGCTGTCTGAAACGCATTCCTTGTCTGAAACGCTGTCTGAAACGCATTCCTTCAATTGTTCCTTCCCGTGTCCACCACAAGGCGGACGGGAGTTACACATTTTTTGCAAAAAAATGGCGGCGATTTCTGTGATTTCCAACATCACGTTTTTGCTTAATATAAAGACCCTAAATGCTTATAAATGTCAAGACTACCACGGATTGATGTAAAAATGCACCACGAACGTATGTAACACAAGTAGGTTACCCCACATTGCCATTTGATCACTCGATGTTTTGAGCTAACCGGGTAAGCTAATGTTAGCATTTTACCAGACTTTTTTACCAGTATTACCAGACTACTTCTATACTTCTATAAGGATATAACGGGGCTTAAATGTTATCTAGGACCAAAACACAATCGCATTTAAGCCATGTACACACTGTGTTGTGATATTGGGTGAGTAATGTGTGCAAACGGCTGTTCGCCGTTTGCTATCTCGCTTGGTCTACCCGGTGTCAGCTGCGAGACAGGCCGCGCCGCGAGGCTCGAAAGTCGGCTGAGCAGCGTTAGCCCCGGGGAGAATCTAATGGGAGTATGCGTGACCACACCCCCAGCGCGATATTATGGAACCGTAAGTTCAAAAAGCACATCCTCAGAGGGGGGTGGGCGTTGACAGGTTAGGAGGAGGCCAGCGGGGCGTTTTGGGGGGGAAAAAGGTTGGAACTGGCATAGAGGGACGCATCTGTTGTCCGCCTGTCGGCCTTGTTTCATCACCAAGTATCAACATAACCATTTTTTGAAGATGAGATACTAATGCGCCTAATGAGGTCTAAGGCGCCATCTGTCTTAAGAAACCCCAAGGTTTTTTTCGGCATTATTTTGCTAGCGTGCCTATTCTGAATGAGCCATTTTGATATAGATTAATCTAGATTAATCTAGATTAATTTCATAATTACAGTGAGATTAATCTAGATTAAAAAAATTAATCTATGCCCACCCCTAATTATATTACATTTTCTGATGTATGAGTGTATGTGTGTGTGTGAGTCCTCATAAGTGCGTGTGTGCGTGCGTGCGTGTGTGTGTGTGTGTGTGTGTGTGTGTGTGTGTGTGTGTGTGTGTGTGTGTGTGTGTGTGTGTGTGTGTGTGTGTGTGTGTGTGTGTGTGTGTGTGTGTGTGCATGTAAGTGTGTGTGTGTGTGTGTGTGTGTGCGTGCATGTGTACCTGAGTCTGTAGGTCGTCTCCGGTGACAATGTTTCCCACCGCTCTCAGTGCTGGAGACACCACCTTGTAGTCCGAATGTCTAAAACACACACACAGTTTTTTGCCATTACAATTCATAAAGTGATAAAACTTTCACAATCAGGAGGAAGGCTAAAAACTTGTGCTTTTCTTGATCTGCTCGTTTTCACATCAATTCACACATTCTATCTGCCCATTCTCACTCTGTTTTTCAATATTGTTGAAATGGCTAAATAAACGTAGAAACTTGAAACTAACAACAACAACGCAATGTTAGGTACCACTTTCACGTTGAGGGTTACGCTCTTTCAAATTTCCATGTCGTACTCTATGCCAAAGTGAAGGTGTGGACACGCCTTTTCAGGCAAAATACACGTGCAAACACATGCCTTTACTGACGGTCAGGTTTAGGAATTGTTTTGGTTTGGGCATCGTTTGGCCATAATTTTGGATAATTTTGTCTTTACAGCAGCTACGCCAGTCCTCTGGAGTCGATGACTGTCTCAACATATTGAGAGAGCCGAAGGCCTATCGCCCAATCGCGTTCGCCCCTAGTAAAACAATCCTCTCCCAACAGCCAGTCAACTATCTCAGCCATAGACTCCAGGGTCTATGCCTGCCTCTCAACCAATCATGAGAGAGTGGAACCCTAATAGGCCAATGAGATGACTACTTACAGCAGCAGCTCCACCAGTCTCCTGCAGACCCCAGAGTCTATGACAGCCTGGATCTTGTCATTGGGCCCGTCTGACAGGTAGGAGAGTGCCCAGCACGCATCAGCCAGGATATCCGTATCATTCACGAAGAGCAGCCAGGAGAGCACGCTCAAACACGGAGACACCTGGAGGGCGGGGCACAGGGGTAGGGGAAGAGGAAGAGAGAGAGAGAGAGAGAGAGAGAGAGAGAGAGAGAGAGAGAGAGAGAGAGAGAGAGAGAGAGAGAGAGAACGAGAGAGAACGAGAGAGAACAACAAATGATGACAACCTGAACACAGGTGTGTGTGCCTGCGTATGTGTTTCCAGTGGTTGCCTAGTTACCTTAGCAAAGTCTGGCGGGGGGTTCTTCCCTCTGCAGAGGTTGGAAAGTGCCCACACAGCATTCCGCATCATCGTGAGACGGTTCTGTTTCGCCAGGAGCCTGCAAGACAGAAGATCACTTATTATCTCCAAGAGCTCAAATACCGTCACCAACACCCACAAACTCTCTCACTTCCACAAAGTCTCTCACACATGATCTACAAGAGCTTGAATGTCATATACTCTCCTAACCAGACAAGAGACCACAAATAATCTACAAGAGATCACAGCCAGCCCACACCCACATTGTCTCTCTCCCTCTCTCTCTCATTATCGGTCAGGCATAGTGCAGTATACAAGTACAAGTATAGTATAGTACTGTACAGTATAACATAGCGTAGTACAGTGTAGTATAATGTAGTGTAGTATAGTATGCTTACTGTAAGAGTGAGTGTAGCATGTTAATAGTAGTATAGTATAGTGTAGTAGTACAGAGTAGTACAGTGTATTTATTGTATGAGGGACGGAAGTATGTTACTAGTAGTATGGCATAGTATAGTGTAGTATATAGTATAGTATAGAGTACTTACTGTACGAGGGAGGGTAGTATGTTGCAGTCCACTACGTAGTCTCTGCATTCTGTGCTGTCTCCTGCTATATTGCCCAGAGCCCACACCGCCTAGTGGGGAATATCAAAGACACAGACACACACCACACACACCACACACACCACACACACATACACCACACACACACCACACACACACCACACACAGACACAGACACAGACACAGACACACCAAAGTGTCTTAGGCCGGGGACATGCTTGCTGTAGGACAGGGATTCTTAACCTTTTTGACGTCGAGGCCCATTTTTTCCAGTGCAGTGTCCCTGGGCCCATATTACCCATTTATTATATTACACAATATTGTATTACATTATGATGATATAAAATAATATAATACAATATATTATGATATAAATTATAAATAAATAGGCTATGAAGTATTTTTTCCACAATGGATAGCCTTCCACTGTATTAATTAAATGTTAATGTTAATCTCATTTAATCTCACTCATCAAATCCACTCACAGTTTAGCGAGACAGAGTCATTCACACAATTGAACAGCTCTGACAGCTCAAAGTTTGCGTGACAGCTCTTGACTTCAGATTTTTCATGAATCTGCTGATCGTAAATTCATGACGCTTTTCTACTCATGTGGAAACAACACGTGAGAAGAGCAGAAATTCCACAGCCTGACGGAAAACTTTCCAATATCGTGGAAATTTGTAAAAGGACTGTCATGTTAGTGACACTTGGACAAGTATAAGGGATAAAGATTCAGTAACTAGCCTAACCGTTGATCACCTAATTCTAACTAGTAAAACGTGAGGATATTAGAACACACAAGACGTCGGCAAATCAGCTGGGAACCGGTTGGTCATTTCTCCTTTTCCAAATAGCCATCTCCAAAGTGTATTACCGTCTTGTTCTTGATGAATCTCCCCACAATTAAAAAAAACCCAGTGAGGTGTGGTCATCGCATTATGACGACCAGCCCTGGCAGGGGGCTCCCCTAGGTGGCCGCTGGTCTCTGCCTGAGGTTTCTTCCTGACTATACCCCTACTACCCCGACTATACCCCTACCAGCCCTGGCAGGGGGCTCCCCTAGGTGGCCGCTGGTCTCTGCCTGAGGTTTCTTCCTGACTATAGGGGGTCTTTTTTCTCAGACCTCACTGAGCTTTTTTTTTCCCCTTACAAACTATGAATCAAGCGAAAGGGAGTTTTTCCTCACCCCTGATGCCACCAGGGGCCGCACCTGAGCGCCCAATCTCTGTGTGACTATCTATGACTTATGATAGGCCCAGCCACTATGGACCTTACACATCTAAGAATCCTGGTCCTAACCTACGTTGACCTTATGACTCTACATTCTCTGTCTATCTCTTCTTCCTCTGCCTTCCTGCTTTTTCTGCCTCTCCTCTATACCTCTCCTTTTAAATCTATCTCAAACAATGTTTTTTCCCATTTGTTAAGCACTTTGAGTTACATGCCTTGTATGACATATTATTATTATGACAAGAGTTGCGTTTGAGGGAAAAGACGCACAGCAGTATTTGATAGCTAGAGGTCCCACAGCCTTCACAGCCCACTGGTGTGAAACTTGTCTGCGGCCCA
Source organism: Engraulis encrasicolus (assembly GCF_034702125.1). Classification (NCBI taxonomy): domain Eukaryota; kingdom Metazoa; phylum Chordata; class Actinopteri; order Clupeiformes; family Engraulidae; genus Engraulis; species Engraulis encrasicolus. The sequence goes on from NC_085865.1 coordinate 56,005,363, forward strand.
GGAGGTTGTGAGCGTGGCCCAAATTTGGTCAGCGGCCCTATGGTTAAGAATCCCTGCGTGTGCACTTTTCATGCACCAACATGTTGGCAATGGTTGCCATGCGAATTTTGCACGTGATCGAGCACTAGAAACAAGGTACGCAGGCGCTTGTGCACAGTGATACAGACAGAATCGCGAAGGCTGATCTTCCAAACTTCCAAAATGAGGTCGCGATAGAGTCAAAGAATGTTGGAAAACACTAATGAGAGCCGCGTGCCTGTTCCCTACAGGGTATATACACCAATCTTGAAGTAAAATTTACTACCATTTAATACCCTTTTTCACTACTTTTAGATTTTTTTACAACCATCACGACATTCCGATGCCAGTATTAACAAGACATCTTTTGTAATTTCTTAACATTAACTTAACATACATTACACTTTCGACGACCGAAAGGGATTCCAGAGTAGGCCTCCTGTTCAACAGTCTGCTTTCTACGGCATAGACCTACGGCACGACTCTGCTATGAACTAGGTCAGGTGGCTACTGTTGCGCGAATCACTGGTGTATGAAAAAACTGTGACAAACGGTGAATAAACAAAGATTTTTTGTATCAAAATGCCAAAAAAACACCTTGTTTTTCCAAAAATAATACATTTTGAGCAAATTTACAACTTTTAAGGCCATTAAATTTGGGATTTTTAATTTATCACCTTCAAATACTTTTTACAACCCTGCATACACCCTGCTACATGGACATCTGTCCACCTCCTGCATGCGAAATTTAAGGCTCACAGCAAGCATGTCCCCGGCCATAAAGCATGTGAGGGGGTGGCTTGATTACAGATTTTATACAATGAGGTTAGCTTTGTTTTTGTGTGTACCGTATACTGTATGTGTGTGTGTCTGTACCTGTTCCTGCACGTCTTCGAAGTCCGAGTTGAGCATTTCTATGAAGATGGGAACGGCTCCAGCCTGAATCACCACCCTGGTCTGATGGGATGTCCCCGACGCAATGTTGGTCAACACCCAGGCCGCCTCAAACTGCAACACACAAAATCATTAGATACTGCATCAGTCACACACGCTAACTCAAAGTGCAGAGACACCACACACACACACACACACACACACACACACACACACACACACACCCACACACACACACACACAACCACACTTTTTTTCTTTATATTATTTATTGATTTAGTTTTCTGGGGCCTTTTGTGCCTTTTTATCAGATAGGACAGTATAGAGAAGAGGGAGATAGGGTAGGGTTGGGAAAAGACCCAGGCTAGACTCGAACCCGTGTCCTCCTGGGAAATGTTGACATGCAGCAAATCACACAGTGCACCGCGTTACCACCATGGAAATGTTAATGAATTCTGTATGCATTGTGTGCTTGTGTGTGTATGTAGGACCGTGTGTGTGTGTGTGTGTGTGTGTGTGTGTGTGTGTGTGTGTGTGTGTGTGTGTGTGTGTGTGTGTGTGTGTGTGTGTGTGTGTGTGTGTGTGTGTGTGTGTGTGTGTATGTGTGTGTGTGTGTGTGTACCTGTAGTGTGCAGTTCTCTCTCCTCTTGAGGAACTCTACGAATCTGTCCACCACTCCGGGCGTGGCGATGACCTCGTCTATGGGTGGGTTGGGCTCTGGAGAACGAGATAAACACCTCACATGTAAATACTTCAAAAACACACTAGCATTTCCCCCAGCACTTATTGCCAAGGCGCCCGCCTTTACAACAAAGACCCATCAACGTCGCTACGTCCCCAAAAAAAGATGAACATTTTGTGATGTGGATGTAGTGTCACCCAAAAAAAATTAAGCATTTCATATCATATTTCTCATACTGCACGGCGTAGCCTTTCCAATGATGATAGTCACCCGTCTCTGATATCAGTTAAAGCCCCACCACTTTCATTAACAGAAATTCTGCGGGAAACACTGAAGTGAACACTCTCTGGCGCCACTTGAAGTATTGCATGTGAAACACTCCCTCACGTCACCGAACAGCTGATGTGTAAACACTCTCTCTGGCATCACTGGACATGTAAACACTCTCGCTGGCGTCACTTGCTCCATACATGCCTTAGCTGCCTCAGGCACAGGATATGCTTGCTGTGTGTGACTTAACTCAATTGCGCGCGAAAGAGGACATACTTTCTGAGGAGCCATCAGAACACTACGCACAAAACTGGAGGCATCAGGTATGGGGTAGGTAGCCAACGAGGCGCTCATCAATATTTTTCATCGTTGTTTTGACCCCGACACGACCTGAACTTGGAAGTGCTGATCGCCCCTCACAGTTGTGTCAATTTTGCACCGTGCGCGCAAGTCTGCGTACCTTGTGTCAGGCACCCTACCATGTAAAAAATTGAAATAAAATATGCATGGCGTCATGGAGTCATTTGTGCATCTTGCCGCAAAGCATATCCAGGGCCTTATTCCTTGCTTACTGAACAGCATAGCACAGAACAATATGACTCAGACTGACCTACAGAGATACCATCAACATCAAACTAACATCACTCTTAGCCATGGACGTTATAAGCAAACAGCAAGAAGGCTGGAACACTGATGTTGTTGATTAAGACCGCGCCTTACAGACGGCTCCCTAAAGGTCCACCTTATAGCATGAATAGACCAGACGAGACTTGAGCGAAACCTGATAAGGAAGTAATTGACCTTGTATTGAGTCGCTGGCGACAGAAGAGACAAAAGCGATTTTGGCGACAAGGGGCCGATTTGAGCGACAGTTTGTAGTTGGAATTCAGCGAATATTATGCAAATGAGCTATGATGCAGTTCGGCGAAAGCCACCACAGCCAATGACAATGTCAGAATGCTGGCATTCTGCTTTTAAGGGACATACTCTAATGCTTTTATTGCTCGTATTGCTCTTGCCGCACAGTCCAGCGATTCTCTGTCTCTTAATCTTGTCGCCGCCGGTGTGTTTGCCCAGTTTGACATGCACCTTAGACACAAACAGAGACTGGATAAAGTAGCGGCGAATCAAGACCATACTTTTTCAGAATCCATGTGACGTCAGGTGAACACCCCTTTAGTAGACCAGCGGAAGATGAGAATATATGGATTTCCCTTAGCACTGTAGATGGCGACGTCGCACATCTTATGCAAGCCGCCACCAAACACCACAGAGAGAGAAGAAGAAGGGGATAACGCCCCCCTTAGGAGACTGAACTTGAGCACGCTCCTTTGCATTGGGTAGACATGGTGTGCTTTATCTTAGTCTACTATAACATCCCTAAAGTGCTGGGTGCTCCTTTATCATTCAACACTTCTGCAACAATCATGGACTCCCTCACCTTTAGATAGCAGCTTCCTGAACCTCTGTGTGCCCATCAGCTGCTGCTCAGGAGAACTGGAGAAGATCATCTGAGTCATGTCATCCGAGATCGCAGCCCCCTGAAATAGATAGATAGATAGATAGATAGATAGATAGATAGATAGATAGATAGATAGATAGATAGATAGATAGATAGATAGATAGATAGATAGATAGATAGATAGATAGATAGATAGATAGATAGATAGATAGACACAAAGTCTCTTCAGTAAGAAATAAGAGCAATAACACAGACAGATAAACACCAAGGTCCAAATACACACAACCACCCCAATAACAAGAACATCCGTAAGTACACACAGCCATGTGTTATGTTGTGTAGTGTTATTTGGTCCATGTATCCTCTCTATCGCTCACCATCAGACACATGGACACAATTATGACAACCCCCCAAACACACACACAGCTATGTGCGTATCTGCTCACCGCTATTTGGTCCATGTTGTTAGCTTGTGACTCCAGATATCCGCTGTCCGACATGCCGTCCTCCTCCAGTGCTCCCTCCACCTCCACCGTTGCCACGTTCCTCCTCTTGAACAACTGCGCGCGCACACAGACAGACAGACAGACAGACAGACAGACAGACAGACAGACAGACACACACACACACACACACACACACATTAAACCAATAGTGCTCACCTTGTGATACACGCGTCACAAGTTACAGCTTAGTTTTAGATTTTCAGTTATGATCAAAAGTGATGAGAGAAAAGGTCTGCAGTGTATATGCAGTACCCTTGCTGGATCACATCTCTTGTGGCCCTCATGTGCATCTAATGCTATTATACTAGCTACTAGTATAGCTAGTAATGACCTGGGGGGTATTACAAGAACATAGGTAAGTGATAAACTTGGTTAAGTTAGCCGACGGGAAGGAAAGCCTGCTAATAGCCAGTCCACAGGTCTCATTTAGGTAAGAAAATGAGGACTCCAGGCTCCTCTACCACTACCTCTCATCCTCTACAGCCAATCTCCTCTAATGTGCTGCTGCGCATTTCAGCTCTTCATCCTCTTCTGTTTCCTTATCCTGCATCCTCCACGCAGGATTCTCCAGCTTTTTAATGCTTTTACCGTCAGCGGTCTGTTCGTACAGTAAGTGACAATGCTGCATCCTATCTTGCGTGTGTGATGCTGCATCCTTCCTAGTGTGTGTGATTCCATATCCTACCTACAGTATTGTGTGTGATTCCACATCCTTCCTAGTGTGTGTGATTCCGCATCCTTCCTAGTGTGTATGATTCCGTATCCTTCCTAGTGTGTATGATTCCGTATCCTACCCAGTGTGCGTGATTCTGCATCCTACCAAGTGTGCGTGAATCCTCATCCTTCCTAGCTAGTCTGTGATTCCTCATCCTTCCTAGTGTGTGTGATTCCGCATCCTTCTTAGTGTGTGGGATTCCTCATCCTTCCTAGCGTGTGTGATACTGCCTAGTTAGTGTGTGATGTTTCCCACCTGTTCATCCTTCTTCTGTTTGCGTAGCTGCAGGCCCTCCTCTTCTCTCCTCCTCCGCATCTCATCTGCGTTGAGCGATTTGTTCTTGTAGCTCTTGAGGCGCGCATTAGCGTTCCCATTGTCTTTCCCCTGACCTTGACTCATGGTGGAATCTGATGGGAGCGACACACAGCAGATAGATGCAGAACATGCGTTTCACATTCAAACCATGAAGACACAGTATATGGATATGACACTCGTTAGATCAACAAGCAGTCATGGGCAAGCGGTTAGGGTGTCAGACATGTAGCCCAATGGTTGCGGGTTTGACTCCCGACCCACCAAGTTGGTGGGGGTTGAGTAGCAGTGCTCTCCTCCACCTTCCATGACTGAGGTACCCTGAGCATGGTACTGTCCCGCCTCACTACTCCCTTGGGGAGCCGTTTGGGCCTGGCCCCTTCCGAGGCATAAATGCAATTTCATTCGGCCACGGCTGCTTATATAGGCTACATAGCACACATTCAACACCAGAGAAGCAGTTACAGGAGAATGTGTCACACATTCAACAGTGCGTTGACATATGCCAATAGTGGCATTACACGTGAACATGAACAGGTGTTACACACAGATTCAACAATATAAAACAGATCATGTTGTGAACACACCATTTACATGCACTGTGCTGTCACATTTGACCAGTCAGGTAATCACAGTCACAGTGCAAGCCAAGCTCACATCAATCATCAACTAGCTGGGTCAAGGCATGAGGATACTCTTCTCTCGTCCCTGTACTGGTGGTGCCAAAGCACGAATGAACACAGAGCAATGCGAAGACAAAAGGCTGTCAATTCATTCACAACCACATCCCATTCACAGACACATCCCCCGCATTGGCAGAGACGGCTGCTACCATGCAAAGCTCGACCAGGGAATGTAGAACACACGGGATGAGCCGGCGGAGTTTTAAATGAAAACACTGGACGTCAACCATCACTGGATCTCCTCCTTTAAACCGCCGCTGACAGCGTATCCTGACAGTTATAATCGTCAGTTACCTAACCGGCTAATGACTTAATAGTGTTTCCCCAAAGCTAATCAAGACAGTGTCAAGATAGCTAGCTTGGCCGGTGTCTATTTCTAACCACCGATACAAAAAGCAGTGATGCCAGGAAACAAAGGCATAGGCTTACGTTTGTAGCGGAGTAATTTGGCGATGACAGAAATGATCTCCATATAACCAATGATTCAGCTGTCAAGCTACAAATCCGCCTTCAGGTCCGACACCTCAAATGCTACATAAACATTTGCATGCTAAAGTTAGCAATGTCTAAATGGAAGAGGCGGTGTTGAGATCAGCTTGTCTCCTGCACAATGGCAGACATCGCAGTGCTCATTAACACTACGTTTACCGGCTGATTGCCCGTCATGAGCTCAGTAATAATCATACTGGGGGATACAACAATAACATTACAGTCCGTGTGACTGTGTACAACGACAATACCACACCTACCGCTTTCATGTCACATTCACAAACCGCCTGTGTGTACAACAAGCCACCATGTCATTGACCAAAGTGACACTGCCAGGTCTAACTATACACGGCTGTGAGATGCTTGAAAAGAACGGACATCTTCCAAATAATCAGCTGTTCGTATATATGCTTCGCCATTGCCGTCAGCCGTGGGAAGAAAAGCTTTTCAGATAACCATTGCTTGGAAACCGCATTAGTAGCGCCCGGTTAGCTAGCTAGTTTGGTAAGCCCCACAGCTGGTCCAGTTAACGTTGGCTAGCCTCAAGCTAAGTCTGGTGCGATCCTTCATCCTCTCGTCCCAAACTAAACACCAATCCCTTGATACAACAGGAACCATTGGTCATTTCTTGTCCTTAAATTAGATAATCTCTGGTAGTCACTCATAATATATCGTCAACATTGTGTCTGTCAATGGCACTGACCTGTCAAATTTTGTCTCTTTTCTCCCCCACTTCGCTTGGGCCAGAGCCTCTTTGCCTCCGCCGGTATAATACTACAGCGCATGCGTGTAATCTCTTTAGCAGTCGCAGCCAGAGCGCATGCCTGGTAGTTCTAGTTTTGTGTCGTGCCGCTGATTGGTAGCCTAGAACTATTCAGATTCTCGATTTGAGAATTACATTTTTGTTCTGTTTGAAGAAGCAGTCGTTTCTAGGTATGAATGATCACAATATTTTGTATACCGTTTTTGGTACATTTGTGTTTATCATATATTTTTATGTCAAGTTTATCTGTTTTTGATTTTTGCAGAGCATCGGTTTGGGCAGCAGGGGGAGCCGCTTAGTCACTTCAGGATCGTGGGATTTCGTCACAACAAACCTACTCTTCCTGGACCTACTTTGCCGCACTTTTAAACACCACCCCCGAACTGTAATCGTCGTCAGTAGAAGAAAAACAGCTATCAAGTTCATAGTATGCTGTCTAATCTTCTTCTAAGACGTTCGTGTCAGTCACTATTTGGAAAGACAGCATGCGGAACTCCAAGGGTGCACATTCAGTCGTGCAATATCAGCACCTCATCTGTCAAATTCAACGACGACTCACCTGACGCAGGTAATCTGTAGCAGGTTGCGGTGACAGTACCGACGTCGGCGACGTACACCTGTTGTAAGCATGTAGTAGCCTAGGCTATAAGGGTCTCGCCTGTCGACAGCAAGGTTATGTCGTCCACCCAGGTAGCTGTCCAGTCTTGATAAATATAGCCTAGCCTACAACAGGCAAGTGACAACATGTTTCAACATTAGAATTACCTGTAGGGCCTAGCTTAAAGTAGGCCTAGATGAACTGCTAAAGCGCCATGGGTTCGCCGAATGAGCATGCCTGGTAAAAATAATAATAATAATAATAATAATAATAATAATAATAATAATAATAAATGTTATTTTTGAGCACCTTTCAAAATACCCAAGGACACTTTACAATCAAAACAAATACATAACAGGGAAAGTATAACAAAGCTTCAGTGAATTAACAATAGGAGAGTAATTAAAATGCAAAAATAAAATAGAAATAAAACTACAATAAAAATAAATGTTTTAAAGTAAGAAAAAGAAGTAGAATGCATTTGAAAATAAAATAAAAATGAGGGCAAAAAATAATAATATGTAAAATAAAAAATAAACTGATAATTAAAATAAAGTGGAAGTGCCTGTCAGTGAAGTTGAAAAGCAGATGTGAAAAGGTGTGTCTTCAGCTTAGATTTGAAAGTAATGGCTGATAGCCCTGTCGTGCCAAAAGCGAGTCCCTGCCAGAATAATATAGTATGGTAATATCTTCCACAAATTCAAAATTAATTTCCATTGCTATGCTGATGACACCCAGCTCTATTTATCTGGCAAACCCTCTGACACTCTCCCTACCCCCTCCCTCACCACCTGTCTCTCTGAAATCAAATCCTGGTTCACCTCCAATTTTTTGAAACTCAATTCTAACAAAACTGAAGTCCTACTAGTAGGCACCAAATCCACCTTATCCAAAGCAGATAGTTTTTCCTTCTCAATTGATAACTCTCCTGTCTCCCCATCCCCTCAAGTCTGGGCGTCATGCTTGATGGTTCTCTATCCTTCCTCTCCCACATTAACATCACGGTCTGCTTATTTCCACCTTCCTCCAACATTAACCGTCTCCGCCCCTCTCTCACTTCCCATTCTACCTCCATTGTACACAGTCTTGTCACCTCCCGCATTGACTACTGTAATTCTCTCCTCTTTGGTCTCCCTCCAAAATCTCTCCAGAAGCGCCAACTGATCCAGAACTCAGTTGCCCGCATACTAATACCCCTTCCTGTCACCATATTACCCCTGCACTGCAACATCTCCACTGGCTCCCTATCAAATATAGAATTCATTTAAAAAAATACTTCTCCACACCTTCAAGGCTATCCACAGTCTTGCCCCCCTTATCTATCTAATCTTATTCACATTGCTGTTCCCTCCCGCCCCCTCTGTTCCTCTTCCTCCAACTCCTCTCTGTCCCCTCTGCCCGTCTTAGTACCATGGGGAATAGAGCTTTCAGCTGCTCTGCTCCTCTGCTGTGGAATGCCCTTCCCCCTGACATCCGCAATATTGACTCTGTGCCCCTGTTCAAATCCAGGCTAAAAACCCTAGCCTATTCTTTTTGATTCTTAAACTCTGTTTTGTTTTGTTTGATTTTATTTTATTTCATATTTAATATTTTTTATTTATTTATTTAATTTTGTTTAAAATTCTATTTATGTGTCTTGTTTTATTTTTGTTTCTCTCTGTACAGTGTCATTGAGTGTTTTGAAAGGCGCTTTTAAATAAAATGCATTATTATTATTATTATTATTATTATTAGAACACGACTGCCCTCATTGAAACCAATGGAAACCAATGACTAATTTTTCAGATATTTTTTACCCATTTTTGCAGACAAATCCGGCAATCCTATCAATAAAGCATTTACATTCCTTATGGAAGTACTACAAAGAGCTGGTTACAATTTCAGTATTATTTCCATAAAAGAATCGAAGAATTGTCATAATGTTACGGTTTCATTCAAATAGCTCATATTAAGTGGAAGATGAGTAATGTTTCATAAGCATATGTTTAGTTCATTAATTATGTAATTCATTCTGCAAAAATGAGTATAATTTTCTCTAAAAAAAATGTCATTGGTTTCCATTGGTTTCAATGAGGGCACTCGTGTTCTGGCAGGGACTCGCTTTTCGGCACGACAGCCCCCCTTCAACATGTTGACATGTTTTGCAACTCGTTTTTTTCAATAGCTTTCACATCATGATAAAGTAGGCTATGTCGTTTACTGACTGAGTGCGCATGGCCTACTGTTTACGCTCCCGTCCCATCAGTGTCAATCCTGAATTAGGCCTATTTTGGCCTATAGTAGGTAGGCTACTATCATTATTATTGTTGTTGTTATTCCCTATTGTTGCAATGCAGATGTCATTATTGATCCATTTCTGTTGTAATTTATTATTAATGTTGTGCCCTTGTGGTTGCCAGATATGCGTATTGTTGTGCCACACTGGTTGCCAAATAGCCTATTACTATTGTTGTGCCCAGAGAAGACAGAGGGAGGCAGGGGCCCCAAAATGGGTTTTCATTACATTGTATATATTGGATGATGGGCCCTTTCAGATGACTTTCAGAGATGGTTTACATATGAGGAGACGGAAAACTTCAGAAAGCATCCGTAGGAATGAACGAGGGTAATTCGTTACACCAATATGAGGCGTGCTTGCACATATATCCCACCTGTCCGTCAACAAGAGCCAATTGGGTCATTTCACGTGAAATCAGACACTTTGGGACCCGACCAACACAGATTTCCATCATACTTGCTGTGCCTGTTTAGTAGCAAGTAGGGGTGGTACGGTTCACAAAAGTCACGGTTCGGTCCATATCACGGTTTCAAGGTCACGGTTTTCGGTTTTGTACGGTTCTGTTTTTTTTTTATTTTTTTTAAATAAAATGTATTATGCACTGGAAATGTATAACATAAAAAATAGAATGAAAATGTAAGCTTATCATGGGTATGTTGAATTTGACTTCATTTAACCTAACAAGGTGAAGTTACTGAAAGAGGAAAGATATCAGTGATTTTAATATGCTTCCATTTATTTCACAAAAAGGGTGAACTAAGTCCTAACTTTTCAGTTGACAAATATTCAAATATTACATTACATACTATAACACATTTTTTAACGTGTAAAAATGAAACAGCTACACTCCTGTAGGCAATGGGACCATTAGGTCAGTGCAGTATGACTATTTTGGTTAATGACACACTGAACGAAATGTACTTTTATTTTGATACAGCTTTCTGCGAGTTTTGCGCTTATGAATCAGTTGCTTCCTATCATGAAACCGACGGCCGTGAGCAGTGTTGCCAGATTGGGCGGGTGCCCGCCCAATTGGGCTACTTGGGATGAGCGTCGGCGGGCAAAAACGGGAAAATTTGGCTATTTGGCGGGTTTTTAAGCCGTTTTGGGCCCATAGAAGTCAATGTAATTTGTTGAATTTGGGCGGAATTTAGCGCATTTTGGCGGTTTTTGAGAACCTTTTGGGCGGGATTTGGTCAGACACATCTGGCAATACTGGCCGTGAGAAGCATAGAAGTAAAATCAGAAGTCAAATTCAATTTTCAGTGAACAAGTGATAGGGTTATGTTATGTTAAAATGTGAAAGTTAAGGTAACAAATAATTTAAAAAGATCGTTTTTTTAGAAGTGTATGCACAAGAATGTTTCACAAAACTCCTGTGAAGCTGAGCCTTTTAAAACAGTCAAATTTTATTTTGGTTATAGTGTTAAACATCAATGTTAACTAGGCAACAGCACAAAGTACCCTTCATTCCATCAGAGTTTAACTGGCTACATAGCCTATAATTAGGCCTACAGTTGATTGCAGTTAAGGACAGCGCAGTGAATCTGATGATATACAGTATATCACGAAAGTGAATACACCCCTCACAGTTTTGCAGATTTTTGAGTATATCTTTTCATAGGAAAGCATTACAGACATTTCACTTTGACACAATGATTAGTGACCTTTTAACAACATATTTAACCGCTTAAATTTCTTTTTCACTCAGAAAAAAAAACAAAATACAGCAATTAATGTTTGAACATGTATTCACAAAAGTGAGTACACCCCAGATTAAAATCCGGTAGAGAAGGGGCTATGTTGGCTCGAAATGAAACGAAATGAAAAGGGATGACAAGGGAGGTCATCAGTGTGCGTTTCAACCTTTCTTTGCATTGAACTTTTAAATTTTGAGTCTGCATCTGACTTAAATAGATTAGTGTGATATTTGAATGCAATCCTATGGAGAATATCATGATCTGATCCGTAGTCACAGTGCATGTTGACATGCATGTTTCTTTTAGGTGTATTTCAGATTGCCAATGTTGACAGCATTCATGCATCCCCAAACCATGTCAGTCCCACTACCATGCTTGGCTATTGAGAGGATACACCTTTTTTTGTAAAACTCACTTGTTTACCACCACACATGCTTGACACCATCTAAAGCAAATGTGTTTATCTTGGTCTCAAGAGAGATGAACAGACCAAGGATATGGATCACTGGAACCATGTCGTGTGATCTGAAGAGACCAAGATAAACAAATTTGCTTTCGATGGTGTCAAGCATGTGTGGTGGTAAACAAGTGAGTTTTACAAAAAAGGTGTATCCTCTCAATAGCCAAGCATGGTAGTGGGACTGACATGGTTTGGGGATGCATGAATGCTGTCAACATTGGCAATCTGAAATACACCTAAAAGAAACATGCATGTCAACATGCACTGTGACTACTGAAGCAGATCATGATATTCTCCATAGGATTGCATTCAAATCTCACACTAATCTATTTAAGCCAGATGCAGACTCAAAATTTAAAAGTTCAATGCAAAGAAAGGTTGAAACGCACACTGATGACCTCCCTTGTCATCCCTTTTCATTTCGTTTCATTTCGAGCCAACATAGCCCCTTCTCTACCGGAATTTAATCTGGGGTGTACTCACTTTTGTGAGTAGGCTACATGTTCAAACATTAATGGCTGTATTTTGGTTTTTTTCTGAGTGAACAAGAAATGTAAGCGGTGAAATATGTTGTTAAAAGGTCACTAATCATTGTGTCAAAGTTAAATTTCTGTAATGCTTTCTCATGAAAAGATATACTCAAAAATCTGCAAAACTGTGAGGGGTGTATTCACTTTCGTGATATACTGTAGTAGGCCTATTCAATTATCTCGCATTTTGCCGTCCGGAATCCCCATTCAATGCCACGTGGATATAGCCTACACTAGGCTACTGTAACGTAAGTCATAGTCTACTTTGTTCTGCTAATCTATCATTTTTTGTAAATTCATGTTCATTTAATTTAAATTGGTCAGCATAAAGGCTGGGGGCAGTCACTTGCGCTAACGTGGAGAGAGAGGGGGGAGAGGGAGACGCTGCTGACCGACCTGCACTTGCTTGTAGGCTACTGTAGCCTAGTCAGCTGGTGCATGCTGTTACATTATGCCTTTCAGTTGGCTGATAGAAATCAGTCTTTCCACACTCAATATCCTACGTAGTCTTTGTGTTTTATGCTTGTAAAAGTTGTAGGATTTTAATAGCGTCGTCCGCCGGTGGTCACTCTCCTTTTTTTTTTTTGAAACCGTGGGCACCGTGCGGTTGCGCACTACCCCGTTCCGTGACATGCAAACCACGGTTTCGGTTTGCGACACAAACCATACCATGCTTAGTAGCAAGGTAGCACCCCAGAACTGCATTTGTGTGAATCTGACACCAATATTAGGGGAGAAACAGACTAGCCTCATATGTAAATCGTGAATTCCGTGCATGGCCAGTTCAACACAACAGTGAGAAAATGATTATATGCAGCATTGCTTTCATATATACGGCCATCATTCATTTTGGGACGCCCATGATCTTACTAATCTGAAATTGCAACCCTGAGGCGTAGCCAAGATGGCCGCCGAGTGAAATGACTTATTCTAAATGAATTTGTCCTGTGCCCAGTGAAAGCTGTCAACGGCCGTCGCTGTGCCCCACTGGTAGCCAGGTGTTAGTATTGTCATGCCCCTGTGGTTGACACATGTTGTTGTGCCACACTGTCAAATAGTGTGCCATTATTATATCCCCGAAACGCGGAGCGTCAGGGATGTAATGGTTTTGCGTGCGCCGCCGCGTCCGCCGCCGCCGCCGCGTAAGGTCTTTCGTGTTAACGCGATAACTTTTGAACGGATGTTTGGATTTGTCCCAGAATTTTTGGGTGAATGCTCTAGGGCAGGTTCATGAACTGATTCGAGTTTGGAGGTCAACACTTTCAAGATGGCTGAATTCAAGATGGCCGAATTTTTGTATGGTCCATAACTTCTGACCGGGTGGATGGATTTGTCCCAGATTTGGTGTGTGAATGCTCTAGGGTAGGTTCATGAACTGCTTCGAGTTGGGAGGTCAACACTTTCAAGATGGCTGAATTCAAGATGGCCGAATTTTTGTTTGGTCCATAACTTCTGACCGGGTGGATGGATTTGTCCCAGATTTGGTGTGTGAATGCTCTAGGGTAGGTTCATGAACTGATTCGAGTTTGGAGGTCAACACTTTCAAGATGGCTGAATTTAAGATGGCCGAATTATTGTTTGGCCCATAACTACTGACCGGGTGGATGGATTTGTCCCAGATTTTGTGTGTGAATGCTCTAGGGTAGGTTCATGAACTGATTCGAGTTTGGAAGACAACACTTTCAAAATGGCGGAATTTTCATTTGGCCCATAACTTCTGATTGGGTGGATTGATTTGCCCGGTAACACCTTATTTTAATGGTTCACCATTTCAGTGAATCTACCATATTAGGTACAGTGTAATAACCAATGTAACAATATTTAATACCATGTAATACTAGTGTAATACCAGTGTAACAATATGCAATATCAGGTACAGTGTAATAACGAGTGTAACAGTATGCAATACCATGTAATATAGTGTAAT
>NC_085865.1:56024649-56027149 GCF_034702125.1 Engraulis encrasicolus
TTTGGTTGGTCAGTAAGGTTGTGGATGAGCAAGTGGCGTTGTGTGTTCCATATCAGTGTTGAGTTGCGCATTAGTGGTGCGCTGTGCTTGTGTGTTGCATATCAGTGGTGCGCTGTGCTTGTGTGTTGCATATCAGTGGTGAACTGTGCTTGTGTGTTGCATATTAGTGCTGATGGATTTTCTGTTTTTTTTCTTCTGCTGATATGATCATCTCCTCTCCTCTCGTCTCCTCTCTTCTCTCTGTCTCCTCCCCTCCCCTCTTCTCTCCTCTTCTCTTATTTCCTCTTCTCCTCCTTTCCTCTCCTCTCCTCTCTCCTGCCCCTCCTCCTCTCCTCTCCTCCCCTTTATCCTCCTTCTGCTTCTCTGCCCCACTCCTCTCCCTCCTCTTCCTCATCCTGATCCCCCACTGCTCTGTTTCTCATTTCCTCTCCTCCTCCTCTTCCACTCCTCCTCCTCTGTCGTGCCTCGTCTATTCTCTTATCCTCTCCTCCCCCTCTCTGTATTCTGATCCAGAGCAGTGTGGTGCCACTGAATCACCTTCACAGATTTTTATCTGCCCGGGGATCTCCTGGAGTAGGGTGACGTCCCCAAATCTGTATGTGTGTGTGTGTGTGTGTGTGTGTGTGTGTGTGTGTGTGTGTGTGTGTGTGTGTGTGTGTGTGTGTGTGTGTGTGAGTGTGTGAGTGTGTGAGAGTGTGTGTGTGTGTGAGTGAGAGAGAGAGAGAGAGAGAAAAATAAAGAGAAATAGAGATAAAGATGATGGTAAGATCCCTTATATGGGCACCTGCGGCGAGGACCAGAAATACAATTATGCACTTTTCTTTGTTTGTTTACAGACAGCAATAGAAGATGAAATCTCTCTGACCCCTGTGTGTATTTATTTCCGGCTGGGTAGTGTCTGGCAAGGCAGGCAGATAGCCTTTGCATCACCATTACTGAAACTTGAAATGTTTGATAAGGCCAAGGAAGCACATAGGCCTACGCAAGGTCTGAACGAGGACTCAAAAAGTGTTCCTCCCCCCCTCTCTCTCTCTCTCTCTCTCTCTCTCTCTCTCTCTCTCTCTCTCTCTCTCTCTCTCTCTCTCTCTCAACATTTCCCTCTCTTAAAAAATATTGTTAACACCGACCTCAGGTGGGTATTATTTCAAGACAACCTGATAATAACCTCTGACTGTGCGCTGTGTGAAGCTGTCCAACTGGTCATTTTAATTTTCAGGTGTGCAATCACCTGCACGGTGACCTAAAATATAAGCTCTCACGCTCCCCATATAAGCCGCCTCCATAGGCCTATTAACCAGCTACCTTCACATGAGTATGGTAGCAACGCAGCCCCTAGACAAGACCAACACACACAGGAGCTCTCTCAGCTCATGCCATGACATCCAGATCCAGCCCGCTCCTCACCTCTTTATTGGCTACTATGAATACCTGCTGAATATTTGATCATATTTGTTAACAGGCTATTCAGAAGCTCTTCAGTCAGAAGAAGGAAAGTACTTTGTCAGCCAACCAATAAATAATTCATTATAGGACCTACGATTAGTTGGGATAAACTCAGAAGTCTAGAAGAAATAGGCCGAAATATATATTTTGTTTGTTTTAAGTTTGGGTAGCTTCGGCGCGCAGGCAGCGTGTCAGGGGACTTTCCTCTTCCCTCCTCTCCGCTGCTCAGCCTTTTCAGTTTTCCAGTTGCCTTTCGCGAGCTTCGCAGCTTCGCGCGGGAGAATGAGAGACAGGGGATGTTCCGCACGCACGAGAGTCCCCGCGCCACACGAGAGCTCTCTGGGTACCTGTGAGCCACGCGCCTTAGCACGGAATTCCTCCGTGAAGACGACAGGAAGACGAGAATTTCCTCTCGTGTAGCTACATTAATGAGTGAGAGACCTCCACGGATCTCCCCGTGGGTCCGAAGGATGGAAGGCATCGGTTGGTGTCGGCTGCCCTCCTCACGAACATCCACAAATCATCCAAAACCAAGTTTCATCCGTTTGGAGCGGCACTATTCCGAAGTGGCTTTCTGTTCATTCAGTCCTGGAGACGCCTAAAACAGCTCTCCTACTGAAAGGTAAGAGGAATGTTTAACTTATCTGAGGTGTAAGGTGCGGGTGTATGTTCATGAGTGGGTTTCGGGGGTAACATATGTTTTGGCGTGTTGCTATTGTTGCGCACGAACAGGTTGCATTTCAAGGTGATCTTGTTTACGCCGGTATCTTTCATTCTGCCGTATGTTTGTTTGTATGCTCTTCTTAATTATGCCTGGTAACTGACGACGATCCTATTTTGGATTATTGCCATGTATTGTAGTTGACCTCAATTTGCGCAATTACTTCTTTTACGCGCGTATATTCTGTTTTATTTTATTCGCTCTCTCGCTCACACACTCCTTTTGGTTCGGATAGATCGTTTATCACAGACTGCTCGAATTGTTTCATTTTGTAATGTGTCATAACCTGACCCCCTCTTAATCATGCGTGCAAATATCTAACAGAAATGCAAATTC
>NC_085865.1:56037149-56047149 GCF_034702125.1 Engraulis encrasicolus
AATCTTGCTATGCAGTAATACAGAGAGCCAGGAGGTTCTCAGGCACAATGTACTGAGTCAGGGCTGCTGTTAATAGGATACCGTGACGTGGCAGCACAGGGCAGTGGAGTCAGAACTGCTGTAGTCTGCTACACAGCAAACACAGACAATTAGGAGGGGCTCAGACACAATACCAGGGGTGAGTTTCTCAAAAGGGAAGTTGTTAGCCTGTTAGCAATGGGAAAATGCATTGAAAGCAACGAAGTAGCTAATGTAGTAAGCAACTTTGGTTTCGAGAAATTCACCCCAGGACTGCTGTTAATGGTGCACTGTGTAGGATGGTAGTCAGAGTAGGTATTACAACTGCGCTGCTCATTGACAAATTTAATAATTTCACGAATATTTACTGAAAAAATACTCACATTTTTACTAGCATATCCAAAGTAATTAATGATAATAAAATTTGCACTAAAAATACCTTTGTCTAGTAATTCAAAATGGCAGACATGGAGAAGATCCACCTTTTCATGTATGAATGGGCAACATTAATTCTGGAAAGAAACTGCTAAAATATTACACAGTGCCCCTATATAAGGACATGGTGATGTTACAGCCAGGACTGCTGTTCTAATATGATGATGCCACAGTTCAGCTCTTCTAATAGGTCTGGACCTTCAGCTCAGCAGTATCATGTTGCGCCTCCCATACCCGAACTGGATTTGCTGATTCGAGACCAGATTGACAAACTAGGGTAGATGACCTCAGTTACACACATCATGTGATGTCTTTGGCACAGAGTGAATCTGTTGTGTTGGTGCTAAACTCCACTAAACTACATTAGGACCCCTACCACTAGTCTGGATTTAAACTCTACTACCCCACTGCTACTGTAGTCTATGTACTATGCTAAATACGGCTAAACCCCCCAATTCTGAACCCTCCTCCCCTATGTGAAATACCCCAGAGCAAAACTCATGGTGATAAACACTTGCGTCCCCACTGACAGGAGTTTACAGGGTCATGGCCGACGCATTGTAGATATCTGTTGAAACACTCTCATCCCATATGCATTTATTCAAGCTAATTTCTCAGAGCAAAAGAGTTCCGTGGGGCTTTATGGTGCGCATTTCCTTTGCTAAAGTAATTCAACTGTGAGGATTTAAAGGATTTTCAGAAAGTAAAACCCCTAAGATGAATCTTTTTTGGGACATGTTTTAGTCTAACACATTAAAACAGCATTTTAAAAAGCTGCATTTGTGATTTAACCCCCTCACCTCACAGACACCTTGAGGAACTTGGCACTTTGACTGCAGATTTTATAGTTGCCAGGGGATTAGGGCTGTAACTAGGTGTAGAACTTTGGGATTTGGTTAACGTATTGAATTTCTGCAGCATATAATAGGATGGAACAGGTTACATGAATCTACACTATGTAATACATAGGGTGGCTCAGGTTACAGACATTAGTCTACACTGCAGTATGTAGGATGGTTACATTTATCTCTGGGTCAGTGACGTTTTAGAAGTAGTTCACGTCAGGGTGAATGGCACTATTGTTGAATGAAATGTCTTTTGTTTTTGTTTGTAGTGGATAATCTTGGAAGCATAATTCATTAGCTGTGGTTGTACCACCTGATGTCTGAGCCCAAAAAGTGTCATTGACCCCCATACTGTGAATAATGGAATGGCTCAGGTTGCAGGCAATAATCTATAGTACAGTGTATAATATGATGGTACAGGTCACATCAATCCCTATTGGGAATGAATAATACATCAGGAGCAAAGGTCTCTGTGTTTAAACACAGGAAGCTTCGGGCTATCCAGCAGAGGCTGCAGTCTTATTTACACCTAGAGAGTACTCTGGGACTTAATACACTCTAGAAGATGAATCTAGAAGTGAAATTGACTCTCTACGTGTTGAATTGACGCTGCATTTTTTTTTACTGTAAGGTTGGACTAGGTTAGTCTGGAGTGGTGAGAGGTTGGGCTGAGGGGAAAGCTCTGGTGAATTTGACTGACAATGACTTATTGAGGAACAGCACGGGTCACTGTGTTTTAAACATGGGAAGCTGTATCCAGCAGTGATGTGCTCTTTTGGAAAGGGGTAAAGGCAAGACACCAGAGACACTGAGGGGCAGACCTGAGAACAGGCTCTGCCGAGTTGGACTGTGAGGGAATAATGTACCAAGTGCCCAGGCCACTGTTTTAAACATGGAAAGCCAGGGAACCGCAGAGGATTACCCTGGCGGAAAACGGTAATAACAGAGTTTGGCGACGAGCTTCACTGGGACTATGTTTCGGAAATGCTCTGCTGTATTTGGCAAGGCGGGTGAAGGCAGGAATGTGCCTGTTGTCTTGTAAGAGAGTTTGGAGACACTGTGGTACAGACCTGAAGAGGAGGGGTCTGCCTGCCCCCCATGGCAGCTGGGGCAGCGTTTGGGGTACAGCAGGGCTTGACAGGAGTTAAGAGGTTTTGCCCGATGTAGATCATTTGCAACTTTTAAGAGAGTTTGGGGAGGAAAAAGCGAGACCCGAGGAGAAGGGGGTCTGTTTGGGGACACTAAGGTGCAGACCTGAAGAGATGGGGGCTGCCTGCTTTCCTTGGCAGCTGGTGGTTCTGTTGATTGTGGCTGATTTCATCAGAGGTTGTCAGGACAAAAGCATTATCCTGGTGGAAAAGGGTAAAACAGAGTTTGACAGGAAGTTTGACTGGGTCTAGTATAGAGGTCTGCCTGCTCCCCTTGGTAGCTGGGGTAGGGGCAGGAGCTGGGATGAGGCAGAGTTCTGCTACGCTGGTGGATCGAAACATTGCCATTTGTTAAATAAAGCATCACTTTTTGGATCGGATACCCAGTGTGCAGACCACTCTCTCACCCTGCTGTAACCTGCTGAGACATGAACAGAGGTTGGGGTGATGGTTAAGGTAATGGTTAAGGAGATGGGCTTTAGATCAGATGGTTGCAGGTTTGAATCCCACTCTTCCACTTCCTTATCTCACTCCATGGCTGAAGTGCCCTTGAGCAAGGCACCTAACCCCACATTTTTAAACTCCAAATACTTTAAAATGTAATGGGTATGGGAGTCGTGTTAGACTGGCGTGATGAGAAGTTGGATGTAATCGGACTCCTGCTGTGAGTAGTCTGTATTGTGTACGATGATGAGGGCCGAAGCCCTGTTCCTATCAGTTTGACCACAAAACAGGAAGTGCAGATTGCTCAAAGCTTACTAGCGTTACATTATATTACCAAAGCTGATGATTTTATCCATGCGTAATTGGGTGGCATCCCAACGGGCATACCGTAGATGTATAGGGGCCTCGATCGTGCCCATTGGCAGTGGAAACACATTGCCAGTGACTCGGTGGCCTCTTATTAGCCAGTGTTTGGGCATGTAGTTCTACTGTTGTGATGCAGTTTGAAACACTGACACCAAAGTTATTACACTCCACTTCCTCCTCAATTCTCTGAGCTGACACATAGAGGTGAATGAGAAAGAGGAAAGGAAATGAATATCAGCACAGCACCACAGGTAAGGCAGATAGCCTGAAACAAGCAGGGACAACAAACCCAACAGATGAGCTGGGTTTTTTCTGCTGTGTGTCTACAGTGGGCAATGGGTGGGTATGTTTTAGCGAAGGTGGGTGGGTGTGTCGTCTGGCTCCTGGCTGTGTGACAGTGACTAGGTGTTATATTACGGTCCAATTAGAGAATGAGTGTGTGTGTGTGTGTGTGTGTGTGTGTTAGAGGGCTCCATCTGTCTGTGGTGTTGGGTTGGACCTTGCAATAGCAGTATGGCCAGACTACAGTACCACCACTACACACGCACACACACAAACACACATACACACACACATACACACTCCTACCGAAGCATCGGCATACATTCTACTGAAGCGTCACACACACACACACACACACACACGGACCAGATTCATCTTGTGAAGTGCCACTGCACATTCGTCTCTGCCATTTTCTTTACCGAGCTATTTCCTCTCCCGCCACAGTCATCGACCATGTCTGACCCACCATGCCCTGTACAAGGCACATGGTGTGTGTGTGTGTGTGTCTGTGTAGGTGTGTCTGTGTGTCTGTGTGTGTGTGACACCTACATACAGTGTGTGTGTGTGTGTGTGTGTGTGTGTGTGTGTGTGTGTGTGTGTGTGTGTGTGTGTGTGACTCTGCACATATGTGCAGCAAAGAATCTGCTCTTTAGTGCATCATCCCATTTATCACACTCCTGCCCCTGCTCAGTGTGTGTGTGTGTGTGTGTGTGTGTGTGTGTGTGTGTGTGTGTGTGTGTGTGTGTGTGTGTGTGTGTGTGTGAGAGAGAGAGAGAGAGAGAGAGAGATAGAAAAAGAGAGAGGCTGACGTATTGCAGTGTAGATACATGATCTCTGGCCTCGCCTTTGTGTGTGTGTGTGTGTGTGTGTGTGTGTGTGTGTGTGTGTGTGTGTGTGTGTGTGTGTGTGTGTGTGTGTGTGTGTGTGTGTGTGTGTGTGTGTGTGTGTGTCTGAGTGTGTGTGTGTGTGTGTGTGTGTGTGTGTGTGTGTGTGTGTGTAACCATGTCTACCTTTTAGTCAGGTCTGACAATCTCTACATCAATGCAGTGCAATGTAGGCCTATAGCAATGTACAGCAATTAGGGCTACGTTGATATTCTATCGTACTGAGAAATCTTGATACGCAGAATCACAAACTCTGCAAGAAGGCAGAATAGTGACACTCCCTATCAAAGTCCTGTTGGGTTCTGTACAGAAAACAACCGCACGATATGAGATCCCTCCAAGCATGGTATGGTGTGTTATATCTGTGCTGTTATGGAGGTAATTGGCTCATCATGACTGTGTGTGTGTGTGTGTGTGTGTGTGTGTGTGTGTGTGTGTGTGTGTGTGTGTGTGTGTGTGTGTGTGTGTGTGTGTGTGTGTGTGTGTGTGTGTGTGTGTGTGTGTGTGTGTGTGTGTGTGTGTGTGTGTGTGTCTAGGTGATGGGCGGGGCCTGGCTCTTCAGTCGTCTCTACTGCAACATCTTCGTGACGCTCGACGTGATGATGTGCACAGCCAGCATCCTGAACCTGTGTGCCATCAGCATAGACAGGTATCACACACCCACACACGCACACACACACACACACACACACACACACACACACACACACACACACACACACACACACACACACACACACACGGTAGATTCAAATACTTTTAGGTAGATTTAAGTACTTTTTGGAAAGATCTGTCCCCAATACTTCACTTGGATAAATCTCTTGGATGTAAAGCACTGTTTTCAAGCTCCTACAAAATAAGTGTAGTTGCTCACAGCCAAACACCTTTATTATTTTGATCTAAACTCTTTTACTACTCCTTTTACTACTCTTTTAAAAATCCCCCTCTGGCATATAATCAGTTTATTGCTGAATGCCTTGCATGTAGAAACACTCATCTGACCTCGGTATGCACTACGTATTGCAGTCAAATCAGTACTCACAATACTTTTCCTATTTCAAAAACTGGTATACGCTCTACACTGTACTCAAGACTCTAGGGTCTTTACTCACCCAGGGCCGGTGCTAGTCAATCTGGTGCCCTATGCGAACACCCCCTTTCCCTTTTGTGCATTTAGATATTGGCATCTGTAAACAGAGCGTTGCACATCTGATCAAGCAGCACAGCTGATCTTATACCTCCATATGCTGTGTGTCCATACATTATCAATGTAAAGCTTCATGTTTCATTTCATTTTAGGCCTACGTTCTAATTTTGTGGGGCTTTTTGGTGTCCCCCAACAAATTTGGCGCCCTAGGCAAACACCTTGTCTGCCTATGCCTATCACCGGCCCTACACTCACCTGACTATATAAGCCACCTCATTACTGTACGCCTTGCATATAGAAGCACGCGTCTGACCCCAAGTGACCTCAGAAGGATTGCTCCGGATCGCAGCGCTTCGCTGCCCTCCAGATAGGAAGTTGATTAGCTTCGCAAATGATAAGGATGCAGAAGTGTGCAGAGGGGAAATTGGGTTGGGAATGGCGATGACATAATGCAGTATATAGGATGTACTTGGAGGAAGACCTTTACGTTCGGCTGCAAGTTTGAGGAGGTGTGGCGGGGGGGGATTGAGAAGACGTGTGTGTGTGTGTGTGTGTGTGTGTGTGTGTGTGTGTGTGTGTGTGTGTGTGTGTGTGTGTGTGTGTGTGTGTGTGTGTGTGTGTGTGTGTGTGTGTGTGTGTGTGTTGGGTGAAAGTTTCAGAGGTCCACAGGCCTTAAGACAGGGGTCATTCCACGCCAAATCAACAGGAGCCCGCGCACTTAGGTCTCAAAAAATTCTGAAAATATTACTGAGTGTACCCATGGTACTTAAGAGAAACACTGTTACTTTATTTGAATGTAAGATGTATACTCTCCATGTTACAGCCAATTTCACTGGGGGAGGGGGGTACCCATTTTGTTCACACTGTTTTTTTTGTCAAAGTTCACAAGCCCGTAGCTCAAGAACTAAACCATGTAGGAAGCTCAAATTTGGCATGCTGGTACATAGATAGGAATAGTTTGTTGCAAAACTGTCAGTTTTGGTCTGTATGATCCTGCATCGTCATAGCATTCCCTCAAAGATGATACAAATTGTACTGGAGTTTTTGGCTGTGCTCTGTGCCTTCAGAAGACATATTTGTGCCCAAACTAGCCTCATGATTTTTTCCCCTTGTAGATACAAGTAGAAACACTCCCATAAAAATCTATAAATAGAAACGAAACCCCAAATCATTTTGGGTGTCATTTTCAGAGCACCAGAACACCTTGTGGGATTGTCCACAGATTTTTATTTTATTTTTTTCTTCATTCTCCAAGAAGTCTTCTTTTTAAAAAAGCCAATGAGACTTGTCTTATGTGATGTTTTCGTTTTTAATTTCCACCCTGAACATGGGCAAAATGCAAAAAGAGAGCAACATGATTTCGATAACATTTAATGTAAAGACTAAATAATCAAATGCAAATTTTGCCCAGACATGATCACCCGAGAGTCCCTGTGCAGGGGTGCAGGTATCCCTTTCAATTTCAATGATTTCAGGAGCGTTCAATGTGGGAGCAGGTTCGCACACCAAAAGAGACAGTAGGTCAGGCACAAAGAGTCATGTTGTTACTTTTTTTGACCAGCAGATGGCAGCGGAAGAAACGCATAGAAAACATATTGCTCTCAATGTGCATGTTGCCCATGTTCAGGTTGGAAATTAAAAAAGAAAACATCACATAAGACAAGTCTCATTGGCATTTTTAAAAAGAAGAATTCATGGAGAATGAAGAAAAAAATAAAATAAAAATCTGTGGACAATCCCACAAGGGGTTCTGGAGCTCTGAAAATGACACCCAAAATGATTTGTCAGACTTGTGAGGTCTTCTGGTCAAACACTGGTGGGGTTTCCTTTCTATTTATAGCTTTTTATGAGAGTGTTCCTACTTGTCTCTACAAGGGAAAAAAATCAAGAGGCTATGTTGGGCACAAATATGTCTTCTGAAGGCCTAAACAGAGCACAGCCAAAAATTCCAGTACAATTTGTATCATCTTTGAGGGAATGCTATGACGATGCAGGATCATACAGACCAAAACTGACAGTTTAGCAACAAACTATTCCTATCTATGTACCAGCATGCCAAATTTGAGCTTCCTGCATGGTTTAGTTATTGAGCTACGGGCTTGTGAACTTTGCCAAAAAAAAGAGTGTGGACATAATGGGCACCCCCCTCCCCCAGTGAAATTGTCTGTAACACGGAGAGTATACATCTTACATTCAAATAAATGTTCAGTGTGTTTTAAGTACCATGGGTACGCTTGGAAATATTTTCAGAATTTTTTGAGACCTACGTAAGTGTGCGGGCACTTGTAGATTTGGCGTGGAATGACCCACAGGGATGTCAAACTCAGGACCGGGGGGAAAATCTGGCCCACAGAGTCATTTTATTCGGCCTGGGAGATCATTTTTTAAAAATGTGTATTACACTTGTCCCAAATACACCATTAATGTACTGTATAGCGTAACAAGACTTGAACATGAAATTTGTTATGTCATAGGAATGTGAGTGGGCTCAGGCCAATGAAACAGCTCACACTCATATCGACATTATTATACTGTATGTGATGGGAAAGAAAGTGTGTGAAATTTAACCATGAGTATTAACTGCATGCATGCACAAGTTGAGTACATTTTTTAAATAGATATTGAGTTCGGCCCATGATTTCATTCCCAATACCTTAAGAGATCATTACACAGGCTTAGGAGGTTATGAAGGGTTACCTGACTTCCTTGTGCATATTAGCATCGGCAGGGGAAGGGGCAAGGGCACCGGCAGGAGACTGATTGGTTTAGACATGCAAATGTATTGGGGTGGGGGGGTGGGTGTCAAGGACAGTAAGTTAGGTGAGGTGAGGGGTGCCAGGAAAGGTCCGCAGAGGGGGCAAGAGATGTGTGTGTGTGTTGAAAGAAGGTGTGTGTGTGCGTGTCCGTCTCTGAGGGTGTTGCCCTACTGTCCTGTCTGTATTAGCATCCATAGAGGAGTGATGGATGCTGCCATGGGAATTTACTCTATATCTCAAACCTGGCATTAGCAGTTTATGTTCTTGGTTGAGTGCGGGTACTCAACGGCTGAAATGTTGAAGCTTATTAAATCAGGGAGTGAGGATCATTCCGCCGCGTATCAAGGCGTAGCAGACATTTGGAAAATTCTTCCCCCACTTCTGAGGAACCATCAGTTCTACCATGAAAGACTTGATAGACCAAATGAAATATAACATATGTATTGAAAACACAGAGGTATGCAGTAGTGATTCTCTTTGGCGCAGGCCACTGCCTGCTTAGAATAATTCTGATGAAGAGGGCATATATTTTGCCGATGGATGAGGCAGGGGGCGAGAGCCTTGACAGGACGGGAACCAACTGGTGACGGTGGCTAGAGGTGGCGGCATCCACAGCAGACTATAGAGTGAACCATCGACCCAGGACCTTGATGACTGGAGCAGACGATCTCAGCATTACTTGAAGTGTCAAGGCCAGAGAGAATATGCCGAACTGCGTCTGATGCAGAAACCCATCGCATCGCTTCCTCACAGGGCAGGGATCAACAGGCAATGGAGGCTGAAGGGGAGGAGGTGGGGACATTGACACCAGCGTACTCTAGTCAGCAGAAGAACAGACATAAACATAGGGTTTTTAAATCAGCGTGCAGGCATCCTTTTGGCTGTAGATAAATTAATGATGTGAGAAGATCCAAGAACTAGAGCAGTGATTGCTTGGTTAATGCAAGTGAGTAATTTAGCTAAATACCGTCTCATCTTCTGATCGCTCACATATTCATTTGCAATCATTTGCGATAGCAGAGTTGGTTAGTAACCATGGGCACTGGTGTTTCATTTCATTTCGCAGCATTCCAGTTTAATGCACTGCAGAAATTATTAAAACCACTCTCTAATTGGCCACAGTTGCCCTGCTACGAGGATGCGCAGGTACTCGGGGGTAGACAAACCAACATCTAAATAATCATCGTAGTATGCGTTACCCCCAGTCAAGGTAGCCAGGTTTTGTCAACCCCAGTTTAAAAAGTTAACCCTGGGTTAGTTCTGGGTAGGTAGAATTCTGTTCGTAGTACAGGCCCCAGGGACTTCAGTAACCCTGCAGTGTGTGTGTGTGTCTGTCTGTGGTGTGTGCATCCATAGAGGAGCGATGGATAACACCACACTGGCGACTTCAGTAATCCTGTAACCCTGCAGTTGCAAGTATGCAAGTTCTAGAGGTGGAAAAACCCGAAATGTGCAGAAAGTAAAGCCACCCTGCCACATTTTTGCTCTAGCCAATTCAATGAACCAGCTGATCACAACCCTTAAGCCAGGTTGATGAGCTAATTAGTGGAAACGCCTGTGTTGAGAGCAGAGGTAGTCCAATTTGTCCACCTCTGCAGGAAGTATGTTGGCTTCTGAGGACGTCATGCTACAAAGACGACCACCAATGGAAAACAGTGTTACAGTAAAGAAAGAC
>NC_085865.1:56054649-56057149 GCF_034702125.1 Engraulis encrasicolus
GTGTGTGTGTGTGTGTGTGTGTGTGTGTGTGTGTGTGTGTGTGTGTGTGTGTGTGTGTGTGTGTGTGTGTGCGCGTGGGTGTGTGTGTGTGTGTGTGTGTGTTTGTGTGTTATAATATCACAGCACTATTGCAACACTCATAGCACAAATATACTTCATACGGCAATCCATTGTTTGTCTGTGTGTGTGCACACTATTGCAATAGTCTTGGAACAATACCAGCCATTTATATTGTCTTAAAACAATGCTGTTGTCGCGCGTGTGTGTGTGTGTGTGTGTGTGTGTGTGTGTGTGTGTGTGTGTGTGTGTGTGTGTGTGTGTGTGTGTGTGTGTGTGTGTGTGTGTCTATGGGCTGTATGGGTGGAGGGGCTGTATCCATTGTGGCAGAAAGGGTTTTGAGAGGATGAATAGGACACAATGCCACTGTAATGAAATCAAGAGTTAACCCCACACTCAGTCATATTTTGATTTTTTAATATGCTGAGAGAGAGGGAGTAGTAGAGCTGTAGAGAGTTGATCCCGTTGATTCCATTAAATGAAGAGGAGACGAAGCAATGACACAATCACCCATAGAGGTGAATAGAGATTGTTTGTAATGACAGCACTGACACAGTCACCCATAGAGACAAATAGAGACAGTTCATAACGACAGTATGACGGGTGTGTATGCCAATATCCTGCCTGCTCTGCTGCCAACAGCCAATCATTATGCCAACAAACAGCGTTCCAATCATCTTGCAGCTTCGAGGTCCACTGTTGCTTTTGTGCCATTATGGAAGGTCTGCGCCTGAGTAATGTCAAAATAACTTGAGAAACAGGCTTTAAAAGCTTCATTTTGACTCACAAGACGCAACCGAACACGCTATTCTAACCAACCAAGAATATTTTAACCAGATGATTTTTGCGACTGTCAGTTATCAGATGGTCTGTAACTCTCCCATTTCAGGGGATAGGTCTTACTAATCCGAAAAAGATTGACCAAGGTGTCACCAACATGGCTGCTAAGTGAGGTAATTTAGCGCTGAACAGTGTCAGTTTATCTCTCCAAAAAAAGAGCTCGGTGATGGGAGAAAAGAATCACAGACAGGTAGCTGGAGCCACCATAACGCTGCCATTTACTTCACGCTGCCTAGAGCCAACTCAGAACACACCTTACATTCACACTAGTGGTGTCAACAATGATCGATTCGGTGATCCGAATCGATGCGGGATATGGACAATCCAAAATCGATCCGGCAAGTTCCAGAATCAATCCGGCAAGTTACAGAATCGATCAGGCAAATTTTTTTTTACTATTAATTACTTCCATGGATATTTCGGGAGCAAATGAATGTTAAATTAAATAAAAGCACTTCAAAACATTGCAAGACTGATACAGACTGATACAGAAAACAGCCAATAAATTGTTGGTCAGTATCTGACTACTTGTATTGCCTCATCATGATTAAACATTTGCTTTGCTTTCAGTAGAAATGTAATGCATTGTAGAATTGAATCGGATCGGATCGGATCGAATCGAATCGAATCGCTACCTCCCGAATCGTGATCAAATCGGATCGTGAGGGCAGTGCCGATCCCCACCACTAATTCACACATATGTACGTGCATGAAAGCGTCATCAAGTAATTTGTAAGGAAGCTAACTAAGGACAGTTATCTACTCATACATCATCCAGGGATTGACAGTGGATGTCTCTAAAGTAAGAGATTTGACATCTCCAAAGTGAAAGTCAGCATGTTACAATATGAGTTTCCAATTTCAAAATGAGAGTCCTAAGTAGATTTCATGTGAATCAACTTGTGTGAGAATTGGGTTGAGTGCTCCAAAACAAGAGTCTGCACTAGAGACCAATCATGTGAATCAGCATGCTCACAATATGAGTGAGGTAATTTAGGTAGAAAAACTTTGGTTCTCTCTCTCTAGGTCATCCTCAGACGAGCCTTCCATCGTTACTTCCAGTCATCCCGATTCTCCATACCATGGTGGATCTCTCCGAAATAAGAGACCTATGGTAGAGAGTGTCAGCATTCTTGCAATATGAGTTTCCAATTTCAAAATAAGCATCTGCAGTAAAGTCCTGATTTCATGTGAATCCTCTTGCTCATGATATGAGTTTCCAATTTCACCCTCCAGTTGGTCCTTTCTTCCACTCAGCTTTCTTTCTTTGTCTTTCTTTCTCCGTTTCACTCACTTCTTGCTCACTGTTATACTGTAAATGAATATCAATCTCATCCTCCTTTGGACTCTGTCTCTCTCTCTCTCTCTCTCTCTCTCTCTCTCTCTCTCTCTCTCTCTCTCTCTCTAAGTGTCCCTGTCTAATTGTATTTCTTCTCAGACCCTCGTCCTGTCTTCTTCTTCTAGAGTTTAGCACTTTGTCTTAACCTTAACTGACGCATGTCACACTGTTGCTGTTCTAAAAGCGAAAGTGCCTGAGGCAGGTGTGTGTGTGTGTGTGTGTGTGTGTGTGTGTGTGTGTGTGTGTGTGTGTGTGTGTGTGTGT
>NC_085865.1:56058470-56063470 GCF_034702125.1 Engraulis encrasicolus
AGAGCTACAACACTTTCAAGATGGCTGAATCCAAGATGGCTGAATTGTTTGGCCCATAACTTCTGACTGGGTGGATGGAGTTTTTCCAAGATTTCTTTTAGCTATCTATCTATCTGTCTCTCGCTCTGTCTCTCTCTTATACGCGTTGAATGCGTGATTTTGCTGCTTCGACACATGAATTTTCCCATTGTGGGATAATAAAGGGCACACTTACTGACTTACTGACTTATCTCACGCTGCTCATAAATCTCTCTCTCTCTCGCTCATCTTCCTGCTCTCGCTCTCGCTCCATCACTCTATGCTCTCTCCTCTCTCCTCTATCTCAAAACCTCTCATGTCCTCTCACTCGCTCCTCGCCTCCTCTTACCAAGCGACGTCCTCACCACACAGGCAAATACTGTAATACTGTACTACGTAACCATGCACACTCACCCTTTCCGACATGGTCTTCCCTCCATCAGTCTCTCTCTCAAGGACTACTCAGTAAAGATGTCAGTGTTGTATAACAATAGATCTTTCTCTCTAATCCTATCCCTCTCTGTCTCTGTCTCTGTCTCTGTCTCTGTCACACTCCCTCAAACACACACACAGAAACTTTTTGAGCAACATTTTTGGGCAAAAGAGGCTGTAAAATGTTGTTTGGGACTGTTAATCACTGTAACACTTTTATCAAGAGAACTTGGATCAGAGCAGACAACTTTTTTAATCATTCTATCATAAAATCAAGAGACAATTGTGTTGTTACCTGGCAACATGACTCAAAAGGTTGCGCTATGTATCACTCCCTTTAGACCTTCCTTCTCCACCTCGGTAGTTATGTGTAATGATGTGTCATATACATGGGTTCACAATGTTTGTAAACATGATGTTATGAGGAGGGGCAAGACACTGGCATCACTGCTGTGGTGATGCCGATCCTCTACAATACTACCAGCAGCTCTCCCTCTTATCCTTCTGCAATTTTCCAGTCGATTACCCCCCATCTCTCTCGTCTGCTCCTCCTCTCCAGGCTCGTCTCTCTCATCTCTATCCTCGCTCCTCTCTACCTCTCCCTAGGTGCGTCTCTTCTCTCCTCATCTCTCTCTCCTCTCCATCTCCATCACTCTCCTCCTCTCTCCTCTCTTCTACTCTCTCGCTCTCTTCTTTTCTCTCTCTCTCCTCTCTAGGTATACTGCTGTGGTCATGCCGGTTCTGTACAACACCACCCACAGCTCTCGTCGGCGTGTGTCCATCATGATTGCGGCCGTCTGGATTCTGGCCTTCGCCGTCTCCTGCCCCCTGCTGTTTGGCTTCAACACTACAGGTGAGGAGCGCTGCAGTGCACCTGAGGGTGAGAAGAGGGCCGGGGGGTGGGGTGGGGTGTTTTTGTGTGTGTGTGTGCATGTGGGTACCACACTAAAGGTAAGCCTCACACTTCACTACCAGAGGCGAACGTCCTGGGGCAGACCCTAACGCCGGGCACACATGCAGGCGAAATGAACAAAGCAAAATTCAGTGTTCCATTCTGACAGGTTGTAGCTGCAGCAAATCAAATCGATTGAAGCATTTAAGTTGTTGATTTGATTGGCGAAATTTGCTCTTCATTTGCATCATATTTAATTTGCCCGAATATTTTCGCTCCGCCTCTGTTCATTGGCCTTCACCCCACTTCGCTTCCCGCATAGGAATGAATGGCGAAGTTCAATGAATGGACAAACTTGCCTGTATGCGTAATGAGACCGCCTGTGAGACCCTAATGAGCCCACCTGCTGTCTGCCATTGCGCCGCACGTCTCACCAGCATACAGGCGTGTCTATCATAATAGACATCAGTCAAACCTGAGTACAGAGGCACCTGGAAGACACCCATACAGAGACAGCTGAGTACAGAGTAAGCTGTAAGACACTAGTCAGCCCACCTGCTTTCTGTAGACTGAGCTGCGCATCAAGGGTGTCACCTTCATAGCTGCAGGGCTGGATTACGGGTGGTCTGGGCCCCAAGGCCAGGAGTTTGCAAAGTAATGCTCTGACCCCCAACAACACAACACAACACACCACACGCACACGCACACACACACTCACAAACACGCACGCACGCGCGCACACACACACACACACACACACACACACACACACACACACACACACACACACACACACACACACACACACACACACACACACACACACACACACAGACAATGGTCAAATGTAACATATTATAAAAGGATATATTTTAGAATGTAGGCTGTCTTTGTCCTTCAAATAACACAAGTAAGCATACCAGTACATACACACACAAACAAACAATCCCCCTCCCCTTCCTCAAAAGCCCCAGAAATCTCCAGCGTATAGCCAAGTGGTGACCTAAGCAGCGCTTCCTGTGCCAGAGACACAAAGCTCCAGACTGCGCTCCCACTGTGCTATCCTAGCCAAGCAACAAACACAAACACACGCACACCCACACCCACACACACACAAACACACCCACACCCACACACACACACACACACAAACACACACACACACACACACCATGGAGACACATCCTGGATGCATATTGTAGGAGAGGACAGGAGCAAGAGAAGATAATTCGAGAGGAATTAGAGAGAGTGTGATACAAAGATATAAGTTAATACAAACTGGATCCCAAAAAAGTTGGGACACTTGGAATTTTGTGAATAAATAAAAAATGCTGCCATTTTCAAAACAATCTGTCTTAATAAAAGGTTGAAGGTTTTAAAAATGAAAACATTTTGAATTTTATCACAAAGTACCAAATCTTCCAACTTTTTTGGGCTCCTGAGAGAGCATGAAGGAGTGAGTGTGAAAGAGAGTGTAAAGTGAGAGAACGAGAATAAGAAAGTCCCGAATAAGGAGAGATTCAGGAAGACAGATCCCATGGCATCGCTCCTGCGTTGCCATCTCCCATCATCCACACTGGGCTGTGTCAGCTGTGAGAGTTTTGAGGAAGGAGAGATCCATGAAGACACATCCTAAGGCATCGTTCCCGCTGTGCTATCAGAGAACATAAAGACACACACACACACACACACACACACACACACACACACACACACACACACACACACACACACACACACACACACACACACACACACACACACACACACACACACACACACACACACTCACCCAGCCCATGAAGACATATCCTGGGGCTGCATGTCTGGCCCTGCTACCCAGACTTGGATGGAGATATGGCTCCTCTCCTTACTGTGTGTGTATGTGCATGTGTGTGTGTGTGTGTGTGTGTGGATTGGAGTTACGACTCTTCTCTCCTCACTTCCTCCCCGTGTAGCAGTCAGCACTGGCACAGAGCAGGAACAGGTGTCTTAGTGTGTGTGCAGGCGCGGAGTGGCCGTCGGGAGATCGGGGACTTATCCCGGTGGGCCGCGGCCGTGAAATGTAATAACGCGGCCGACCTGCATTCTTGTCCGGCCCTGTGGATTTAAAATTCTACTTATATGCACCGTCTTCCAACTTTCCACTTACCCGTATGTCTACTAAACTGGCTGACTAGCCAGTACTTATACCGTGTACCAGACGGCAATACCTCACTGACGGTGTCAAGTAAGTAAATTGGCCACACCCCTTCGCTCCTGATAATTTTCATACACCGTAGATCGCGGAAGTTTACAAGATCTTAGTAACACAGTTTCGTTTTCAGTATTTGAAGAACCTGTGATATGTAGATTGGTTATCAAAGGATGGAAATATTAATAAATTATTAGTTATTTTCCGATTTCCACACGACTGTTACAGTTTACAGTCTTTCCAGTCCAGATTCACTTGCTCTGTGGTTATTGAATTGGGTTACGAACAGACTCCACCAAGTGGTAAGGAAGAGAACTGCACCTAACAGAAGCAATGGGTTTTGTTTTGATTTGTTAGAACTACCAGTATATCTCTCTTATAGTCGAATAATATTATTATCATAATATATTTTATCATGTGGTACATTTAGAGATGTAGCCCTATGTCGTGAAGAAATGGAACAAAATACCATAATACCACACAGGATCTGAGTGGACCAGTGCTGGTGTGTAGGCTAAGCTGTGGATTAAAAGTAGAGTGATTGCAAGAAACAAAGACATTTGCTGCGTCGAAGAATAAAAGACAGCCGTTTTTAAAAGGTAGGCCTACACCGTTTTGGTTTGTACATTTTGTTGACTTATGGTTGTGCTTTGAAGTAGCTAGGTTTGGCTTATTTGCTGCATGGTGGTGGTTTATTGCAACAATGTAGGACAGACATTTTGTAAGCAATAGGCTACTATACTATATTTTGTCAAGCCTACTCCTTCTAAAAATCCCCATTATACTACATAAAAAACTTTGGGTGCCCATGCTCATCCTGTCTTTCCTTAAACAATATTTCAATTTCAAAACGGTCAAAATTGGACTGTGGAGTGGCACATATTGCATGGAGCAGTAGCGTGATGTAGCCAACCTAGTAGGGCCTATGAATGCTTTGGACTGTGATTGATGAAGGCTTCCAGTGGTGGTATAGGCTCTACTTTTTGAAGTGGATATACTGTATATTTGAGCATTTTTTGATGTGTACTGTATATATTTGTGCTATTGTAAATAATGGATCAATCAATTTTAAGTGGGTGTACTGTAATCCCTGAAATTTTGAAATGGGTGCGTATACCTGCGTTTTACGTAGACTACACCACTGGCTGTGCATTTCATCAAGGTGTAGGCTACAATTCTCCACTTCAGGTTGATATTTTGACAACACTAATGTTCACATGTAGTGCGACTGCAGATTTCGTGGCTTTTGTCTTTTTGGTTAGGAAACCATGTTGTTCGCTTTGTTTTTTTTCTGTTTTTTTTTTTTTTATAAAGAGGGCCGCCAAGGGGAAAATTCTCCCGGTGGGAAAAGGTGGGCCACTCCGCCCCTGTGTGACGTGTGTGTCTGTGAGAGTGGTGTGTGTGTGTGTGTGTGTGTGTGTGTGTGTGTGTGTGTGTGTGTGTGTGTGTGTGCGTGTGTGTGTG
>NC_085865.1:56068470-56070970 GCF_034702125.1 Engraulis encrasicolus
ACACGTACATACCCTCCAGACGAACACTATTGACTTGTTTGTGTGTGTGAATGTCAGTCTTGTTTTCATTTCAAAAAGCACTCCATGATGCAACTGACCAACAATCTCAGTTCAAATCTCCTGTCACTGCCTTCTCAAGAAACCCCCAGAAATACAGTGCTGACCCCAAGGTCAAATCCCATGGTCTGTTTGATGGTCAGAAACCCACACACACCAGTTATGCCGACCCCGAGGCCAAGCACGCACGCACGCATGGACGCACGTACTGAATACACTGCTTCGACCTCAAGGCTAAACACACTGTGTTGACCCTGAGCACAGTCAAGAATGCTGCCCTGAACTCTGAGCCATCTCCAGGGCAGAGAGGAAGAGAAAGATGAAAAGAGAGGAAGAGAGGGATGTTTGGCAGAGAGAGGAAGAGGAAGAGGAGGGGAATTGAATAGGAGAAGGAGGGAGAGGAAAAGAGAGGAAGAAAGGGATGTTTGACAGAGAGGGAGAGAGGAAGAGGAGGTAAGAGGAAGAGAGGGAGAGGAGGTAAGAGGAAGAGGTATAGGAGAAGGAAGGAAGTTGAAGAGAGAGGAAGAGGGTTGTTTGACTGAGAGAGGAAGAGGAGGAGAGTGGAAGAGGGATGTTAGACAGAGAGGAAGAGGAGTGAGGAAGACGAGGAGAGGGGGAGAGGAAGAGGAGGAGATAGGTAGAAAGGATGAGGAGAGGGAGATAAGGATGTTGATAGAGAGAAGAATAGAAGGAGGGATTGGCGGAGGGATAGAGGGATGTTTGACGGCTGAACGAATGTTTTATGGACGTTGCGTCAGAGTTCTAAGATGCTTGTACTCTGTGTGGTCTGTCTGGTAGTTATAGAGAAACTGTAAGATCTAGAGAACAGGCAAAAAAACTTGGTTGCTATTCAGGACAAAAACCCTTCTGCTCAGGCAGACTGAAGAATTGGACACACACAGACACACTTAATGGGGGTGTTTGTGTTGCAATCGGAACCCACTTGAACAAGTGATGAAAGGCCAGCTGTTAGAGCTCACTCAGGAGAAAAGTCAATGTCAGGCCCCGCTTTCCATCAGGGGAGCATAGCTAGAGCCTGATTAATGCACTGCCAGGGGCCCCCTGATCGGCCATAAGTGAACAATTGCAGAACTGTGACAAGATAGAATATTGAAAATGTCATCTGTTGTGTTGAGTACTGTTGGTAGACATGTTATCCTCAATTCCTAGCTCATAATTATACATTGTTCGTGAAATTTGCCCTCTGAGGGGTGGGCCACACCAACCTGTAACCTAGGATCCCATAACCCATGGCACCTCCCAAATGGAACACTCATGCATGGCACAACCCAAATGGAACACTCGTGCACGGCACCTCCCAAATGGAACACTCATGCATGGCACAACCGAAATGGAACACTCGTGCACGGCACCTCCTAAAATAGAATGCTCATGCATGGCACCTCCCAAATGGAACAGTCTTGAATATGAATGAATATACTGTACCTTTATTGCCCCACGGGGGATTTTTGTTTTGCGTTTTGGGAACACTTGAACATACAGACAATTACGACATTATACAAGGACAAGACTAAAAACAAACAAAACATACAAAGTATTCAAATAAATACACACACAGAATATAAATAATTAAATTAAATTAAAAATCATATATACATTCAGTATATTAAAGGTATTACATTAACTTCTTGTCTTGCACAGCACCGTGCACTACCATCTCAAATAGAACACTCATGCATGGCACCTCCCAAATAGAACAGCAGTTCATGGCACAGTGCACCACTTAATCTCCTGGAATTGGACTGGGCAAGGAAGTGCTTGGTGGTCAGAAACGCAATCTCACTGACACCAAGGACGGTCAAGAATGCTGATCTAACGTCTTGACCGCAGCTCAGAGAGAAAGAGAACAATGTTTTAATGTAGAGCAGTGGTTCTCAACCAATGCCACCTTGACTTCATCATAAGCCTGCCAAACCTAGAGAGAAACCTAGGAGCTGAAGAGCAGCCAAACAGACATGGCTCCTCTCGAAAAAAAACATGTATGTCAAGCCAGAAAGCCAGACAGAAGATTGTGGCACACACACACACACACACACACACACACACACACACACACACACACACACACACACACACACACACACACACACACACACACACACACACACACACACACACACTCATTTTAATGGACTTCACCAAAGTAATCAAAGTTCAGTCATTTGAGCTCACTCATGGCTCCTCCCAAACGGAACACTCACATCTCAGCTGGAGCGTTCACGCGTGACACAACCGCAATCGAAATGCAATGGAATGCTTGTATTTGGTACATCCCAAATAGAACACTCTCATCTTCAATAGAGTGTGTCTGTGTGTGTGTCGCATCCCAAATAGATTTTTGCCGCTACGTTTTGCTGCTTCAGTGGCTTCTCTGCAGCGCTACTTCAAAACTCCACATCAATAGTTCAAAGCCAATTGGCAG
>NC_085865.1:56078470-56095970 GCF_034702125.1 Engraulis encrasicolus
GAGAGAAAGAGAGAGAGAGAGAGAGAGAGAGAGAGAGAGAGAGAGAGAGAGAGAGAGAGAGAGAGAGAGAAGAGGGAATAGAGAGGGATGAAGGATATCTGAGGGGATAGAGGAAAGGATATGGAGGGGAATTGCAAGAGGACAAACCCAAAGAGAGAGGGATAGAGAGGGATTGCGAGAGGATGAAAGTGAAGAGAGAGGGATACAGAATGGGGTCCGGGAGGGGACGAGCGCGAGAATGGAGGGATGACGGATACGGCAAGGGAATGAAAAAAGGGATAGAGAGCCGGATAGAGAGATGCAAGGCGAGTGTATATGGGGGGATAGTGAAGGAGCATCAGGAGTAGACCAGCGTGAGAATGGAGGGATATTGAGGAGGATTGAGAGAGAGAGAGAGCGGTGCTTGTGAGGATAAGGGATACTGGAGAGGGATTGAGGCAGCGTGTGTGTGAGAGAATGCAGAACAGACAAGGAGACTGGAGCAGCACAGGTGTGTAAGAGCAGGAAGTCCTGACAGCAGACTAGAGAAGGGGTGTCAAACTCAGGCCCGGGGGGCAAATTTGGCCCACAGACCCATTTTATTCGACCTGCGAGTTCATTTCAAATGTGTATTACAGTTGGCCCACATACACTAGTAATATATAAAAATATGACTTGAAGACAACATTTTGCGCATCACAAGTGGGTCCAGAATCGTGTTAGCACATAAAGAAATGCATTGGAGTAAAATGATTAAATTCATCGTAAATATGTGGTGAAGTAAATGTGGAAGTATGAGGAAAAAAGTACTCCAGTTAAGTACGCATACTGCATTTTAGTGCTTAAGTAGAGTACTAAAGTATTTCTACTGTGTTACTATACAACACTGGTTGCTTATCATGTGGCCCCCGATAGTGGTGATGTGTCCCTCTCATTATCATGACAGTTGTCCATCCCTGCTGTAGGAGAATATGCGGGGGTGGAGGAGATACAGTATGTGCTATTACGGACCATTGTAGAATATAAGGGAAGGACAGGTGTGCTTTTATAGACTGTAGTAGAGAATATAGCGTGGATGTCCCCAGGGGATTACAGAGCATACTGTACAGTCTGCCAGCACCTGAGAGAAGCCGAGAAAAACTGAACCTCCCCTCTCAAGTATATCGCATTGCACGATTCATACACACATGCACGCACGCATGCAAGCACAAACACGGATGCACGCATGCACGCTCAGTTGCATGCACACCCGTATGCACACAGACACATAAACACAGACACAAAGACACACACACACACACACACACACACACACACACACACGCATACACACACACACACACACACACACACACACACACACACACACACACACACACACACACACACACACACACACACACACACACACACATTCGCGTGTTGAACCTCTCAGGTGTATCACACACTCACACAGACTCAGGCAGAGCACACCTTCCGCACACTCACACAGACTAAAATATTAATCTGAAACACCGTAGTCAAATTTTCAAATAGCCTCCAGGTAACAGTCGGCTTAAAAAGGAAGGCAGTAGTCAGGGAAGGCAGCTAGGTAGTCATTTTGGTTTCAAGGTTGTACAGAATCTCACTTAAAGAACTCACACCCGCTGAAGATAGTTCATTAAGATCTTAATCATTAACGGATAGGGGGTGATCATAAGATCAGAGGGTTGCAGGTTCGAATCCTTACCTCTCCCTACACCCCCAGCCATGTGTGAAGTGCACTTCATTGCACCTAACCCACATTGCTCCAGGAACTAACCAATACCCTGTAAATAATTGAAAGTTGCTTTGCATAAAAACATAAGCTATAATATAATGGAATGGAATGGAATCTTACAGCATGCAGTTACGTGTATATTGGTCACGCCAGCCTTGACTTACCAGTACCTTTGTAAGGTGTTTGTGTTTTTGTTACGTAGCTGTTCGGGTCATTTTGACCCGGGCATATAGAAAAATGATTTAAAAAGGAAATAATTATAGCTCATATCCACCCTCATGTTCTCATCATCATGCTTGTGAATTTCTGTGCATACTGAATATGTTTTTGAGAGTGGATACAGAGTAGAGAAGATAAGGAGACGGTGAAGAAAGTGAGTAAACTCAATCCAAGCTGTCGAATTGAGCCACCAGTGCTCTTTTCGCGCAAGGTTGCAACATCGATGCACGACTGGAGGACCAAACAATATCTGCACTCCATTTTCTACATAATTTAGCCTCTGCCTTGTCTACTCAACATGTGATTACAATTGTATCAGAGCGTTAAGAAAATATGTTCCTCAAGGATAATGAGCCAAAGCCAGTGAATCTCCGTGTGAAAGAATAATAACTGATACTATTTTTCAAGCTAAAAGCTGAAAACGGGTCAAAATGACCCGAACACCTTACAAGGTTTAAGACGTGTCATTTTTTTTTCAGCCCTTTCTGAAATCCTGGTCACCTTACAACACAGTTCTAACCTTTGGGGTGGGAGTATGTTCAGGTGATTCAAACAATATGTCATTTAAAGGTGCAGTATGTAACATTTGTAGTTGTTTATTTCCAGAATTCATGCTGCCCATTCACAAATGTTGCCCTATTCATCAAAACTTACCACATCATCAAATTCTTAGTATTCATTATGGCTAGGAAAAATTGTACTTTTTATAGGCCTACATACATACAGTACGTAACATGAAAAGGTAGATCCACTCCTTTTCTGCCATTTTGAATGTCCATAAATAGATATCCTTAGAAGCACAACTGTATTTTGGTCAAACTAGTAAATATTAGCTTATTGCTTATTAAGTGATCCAATTTGGCAATAGGCAGCCCAGGTTCAATGAGCAGCATACAGTGGTGCACCTTAACAGTAAGTGTAACAGTCTTACCTGACTGAAGAGATGCATTTCATATAAAAGAGCTGCTATGCCAGTTAGATCCATGCAAGTAGAGGCGTACTGTTCTTTAGTGCATCTACAATCATGACATTAATCAACATGTAATGATATTGTACATTGTACCTAACCTGCCGCTTTTTTCCCATGCGACTTACAGATATTTACAGGGTATTGGTTACAGTCCCTGGAGAAATGTGGCATTAGGTAACTTGCTCAAGGACACTTCAGTTGTGGGTAAGCGGTTAGTGCGTCAGACTTGTAGCCCAAAGGTAGCCGGTTCAACTCCCGACCCGCCAGGTTGGTGGGGGGAGTAATTAACCAGTGCTCTCCCTCATCCTCCTCCATGACTGAGGTACCCTGAACACTGCTCCCTTGGGGCACCATTGGGGGCTGCCCCCTTGCATGGGTGAGGCATAAATACAAATTAGTTGTGTGTGCTGTGGAGTACTGTGTCACAATGACAATGGGAGTTGGAGTTATCCAGTTGGGCTTTCACTTCACTTTCACTTCAGCCATGGAGGGAGGAAGGGATTGGTAAAGGTGGGGATTGAACCTGCAACCCTGTGATGTACAGCCCAAGTCCCTAACCATTACACCAAGACAGCCCATGTAGTACCTAACACTATCCGAACATATGCAAGTGCATAATGCTACATGTTGCTGTTACTCATACTTTGTTAAGCTGTACCGAATTGTATCAGGGACTGTCACGGTCTCATGGGAGCCTTATTGGGATGTGTGTTGCCTAGGAGACCTCGGACCCGCCCCCCCAGACGAGAGCCCGGCTCCTGCCCAGTTGCCTGCGGCCGAAGAAGCCACGCACAGTTCCTGTGGATAACTCACTACTTCCCCCCCTGGATCTCCACAACTATTGCAGCATCAGCCAAGCCTCCTTCGCCCGCACCGAGGCAGACGGGCCTAACGAGGGGGAGGAGGGGGAGGAAGAGGAGGAAGAAGAGGGGAAAGGAGAGAGAGGAGAAGGAGGAGGAGGAGGAGGAGGAGGGGGATCGTCATCAGGTGAGGGGGTCAGGAGTGGCCTGAGCCTCAGGAGGAGTGTTGAGGTGAAGGAGATGTCTAATGGGCGGAGCCACATCTCCCTCCGCGTGGCGCCGGGCCCCGTGCTCCGACC
Source organism: Engraulis encrasicolus (assembly GCF_034702125.1). Lineage (NCBI taxonomy): Eukaryota > Metazoa > Chordata > Actinopteri > Clupeiformes > Engraulidae > Engraulis > Engraulis encrasicolus. Next base: position 56,082,497 of record NC_085865.1, read on the forward strand.
CAGCCAGATACGCAACCGCAACATGCAGACACGCGAGAAGAAGGCAACACAGATGCTCGCCATAGTGCTGGGTAAGTTGTAGAACAAATGGGGTTACCATAGTAAGGGTTCTAGAATACTGGGGTTGTCGTGGTGATGGGTAGGTTCTAGAACACTGAGTTGCCAAAGTAAAGGTTCTGGTAGCTGTAGTGATAAGTAAATTCTACAACACTGAGTTACCATGGTGATGCATAATAGTTCCAGAACACATTGTTGCCATATCAAGGGTTAGAGAACACTAGAGCTATTGTGTCCGGTGAGTCCTGGAATATTGAGTTACCGTGGTAAAGACTAAGAGTTCCAGACCATGTGTTACCATAACGCTGGGTAAAGGTTGCAAGAGTAGCTGGAAATCTACCACCATTCTGAGAGTGAGTTTGTTGTACATGAGAAGCGGAATAAAGAGAAGACAAACTTCCTCTGTGTGGAAAGACAAGCTTTGAGCTATAAATGGCTCATTGTGAAAGCAGGCTCTCTGTCACCATTCCTCTCTCTCTCTCTCTCTCTCTCTCTCTCTCTCTCTCTCTCTCTCTCTCTCTCTCTCTCTCTCTCTCTCACAGCTACATCATTCATTAGCCAACGCTCATCCTCCCACATGAACGGAGCTCACTTCACTTCTCTTCTCTTCTCTTCTCTTCTCTTCTCTTCTCTTCTCTTCTCTTCTCTTCTCTTCTCTTCTCTTCTCTTCTCTTCTCTTCTCTTCTCTAATCTTCCTTAATCTAATCTAATCTTCTCTTCTCTTCTCTTCTCTTCTCTTCTCTTCTCTTCTCTTCTCTTCTCTTCTCTTCTCTTCTCTTCTCCCTTCTTCCTCCTGTTTGATTCCAGATGATTATGATTTGAATAATTTCCACCGAAGAAACAAGAGAGCAGATGTCAGGCTGTGATCAGAGCATTTGACTCACGTCAATTAATTACAACATTCCTATTTAACTTTTCACCTTCCCTTCCAAAGCCAGCCCAGACACTTCCCGCTAATTATCACCCATAAATAATAGCACTTGCTAATAAAACCGTGCTTACGTCTCTATTTCTAAAATCCGATGCTGTCAAAAGCATACGATAGATCGTTATAAAACTATAATTCTCCCAGAAAGGGCCAAATTAATGCTCAGGCTAGATAGGACTGCAGGGTGCAGTCTAGATAAGGCCCCCCACCAGTAGTTGTAGTTTCCAGAAATAATTAAATGCTCGGAATAATGACACTGTTCATGTAATTTTGTCATGGTTTTCTTTTTTCTCTCTGTCTCCTCATTGTCTCCTGAGAGAACCGCTCTCATTCCCTCTCTTTCTCTCTCGCTCTCTCTCTCTCTCTCTCTCTCTCTCTCTCTCTCTCTCTCTCTCTCTCTCTCTCTCTCTCTCTCTCTCTCTCTCTCTCTCTCCCCATCAATCTCAGCCCTTAATATTTGTAGAACATCATACATTTGTTTTATCTGACTGACGTTGAACTTCATGTTGAGTTGAGAAATGCATTTGTTTTAATCCTTTGTAAAGAAAACTTTTACACCGTATGCACAGTAAGAAATGATGTTTCAGTCATTGTTTCAGCTTTACCAGGTTGTTTCAGACAGTCATTCTGCTTCTGCTATATTTTATACATTGTATGCCAGGCCACTCCTTCCCTTATTGTTCTCAATATCCCTGCTCTGTTTTGCGTAAGGCATTTCTTTCATTTGTCTGAATGCAGAGAAAGATGTCTGACTAACTACGTCAACTGGCGAGGGGTATACAAAAAAATGTCAAATGACAATGCTTCACAGTACTTCTTTTCACAATATTACTGCATTGATTCATGAATTCGCCTCTAGTTCATTTTGTTCAGTAGAGAGTAGGTAATATTTCTGATGTAATGAAAGCTCTCTCAAAAATAAATGATGAAATAAAATAAATGGACTTAAGAATGCTACACACCAGCTGACAAAAAAGCTATATTTTTACACATTTACTGAAGTAAATATCGCAATGCATATCGCAGTACATGATTCGAAATGCTTTGGGATAGAATTGTATCGTGGCATGTGTACCATGATGCACATTGAATCATGAACCCTTTGCCAATACCCACCCATAGAACTGAAAGTCTCCTGTGGAGTTTTAATTTAGAAGGACGAGTTTCAATCCACACACATACACACACGTACACACAAACACACACAAACTGTACACACACACACACACACACACACACACACACACACACACACACACACACACACACACACACACACACACACACACACACACACACACACACACACACACACACACACCCCTTATGAAAATGGACCATGGTTTATTATGGTATTACTATGATTATCATTCTACCATGTTATTTCATGATTACTCTGAACCTACCATAATTGTACTATGGCTTACTATGGTATTGCTGATTTTTATGTAACATGGTTCTACCATGGTATGTCATGATTACTCTACCCTTACGAAAATCGACCATGGTTGTAATGCAATAACCATGGTTTTCCTACCACATTTCATCAACAAACCATAGTTCTAGTACAGTAGCTGTCATAGTAGTAGCCCTTACAAAGATTAAACATGGTTCTACTATGAGAACTAATCATGGTTTTACCATAGATTTACCATGGATTATAGTTAATCGTGGTTTTTAGTGTAACCATGGCAACCATGGTTTGTGACTGGTTTAATTTATGGTTTAACCCTAGTAGTTCTTTGCCATAAACCATGGTTCCCTCCAAACCATGTTTTGTTTTGTTTTTTAAACCATGGTCGCCCACGTTTTTTAAACCATGGTTGCATGTTTAAACCATAGTCACAAACCATGGTTTTCTTGGCTACCCCCTGAATAACTACATGTGAGTAGCCGTGGTGTAATGGCTAGGGAGTTGGACTCTAGATCACAGGATTGCAGGTTCGAATCCTGCCCTCACCATTCCGTAGACCTCCATCCATGGCTGAAGTGCCCTTGAGCAAGACACCTAACATTGATCCAGGGACTGTAACCAATAGCCTGTAAGTCGCTTCGGATAAAAAAAATGTGTCAGCTCACTTTAATGTAATGAATAACTATTAACCATGGTTAGTTATCATGGTAAAACCATGGTTCATTTTTGCATAGTTAAACAATGGTAAATCCATAGTCAATCAATGGTTAAACCATAGTCACCATAACCATGACAACTATGAGTAACTAAAAACCATGGTTCAGTTCTCATAGTAAAACCATGATCCATTTTCGTAAGGGCCACGCGCGCGCGCACGCACGCACGCACGCACGCACGCACACACACACACACACACACACACACACACACACACACACACACACACACACACACACACACACACACACACACACACACACACACACACACACACACACACACACACACACACACACACAAAAGCCTGATCTGAAGGCGTTTTTAGGAGTAGGTAATGTAGGCTACTGCTGTTGTGTGTGAGGTTTCAAACGACACTGCTTTTGATGTTTTCAAATACTTGACATTTACAGATTTAGATGTAATCCTCAGGCTCTTCTGAGAGACTCTAATCCAATAGTGTAAATGGCTGATATATGTACTGTGCTGCCTACTTGCAGCTCCATTACAAGGCTGCAGGTGTATACAGTCTTCATCTGCTGACAGATTAAACAAGGCTTTACAACCACCGCTTTAATGTCTTGTAATCTGTGCAAAGACAGACATTCACAAGAGGCGGACAAGGTGCAATTCTTAGACTGTAAATTCATGTGCTGTCTGTGTCTGTGATTTCAAAGCATTAATTTAAACCAAACATGTACAAGAGGCGGATATGCTGTAAATCTTGGACAGCAAATTCAAGGTTGACGATTTACTGTGTGTCCCATTCCTTCTTGCACTGGTTGACAGTTGGCAGTGAAATGGATGTTGTGACGCCTACCCATTTCTTTCTTTGGGATGAAGAAGGATGATTAAGTGTGTGTTTTTATTTAGATTATAAATCCACGAGCAGGGCCGGATTAACACACAGGCTAGATATGGCTGCAGCGTAGGGGCCCCCAACTCCCAGGGGTCCCTGATTGACTTGTGGAATTGTGACAGGATGCAATATTGAACAGATCATGTGTCTTATTGAACACAGTAGGTAGACAATTATCATTAATTCCTAATTAATGACCCACAGCAACCCGCAGCCAAGGGGCCCCAGGCCGTCATAATCCGACCCTGTCCACGAGGCAGCTAAGGCGTAATTTTTAGACAAGATGAGTCTATAAGGGACATCTGTGCTTAGACAGGCTAAGAAAATAATTGAAGACCCCACACACTTTTTGCACTCCGATTATGAACTGCTCCCTTCTGGCAGACGATATAGAGTCCCAGTTAAAAGCAAAAAAAGGTTTCTCAACAGGTATTCATTTTCTTTCATCCTCACATCTATTAATCTACTAAATTCAAGCCGCTAACTAATTTCTGTCTAATAATGCTATGTATGGATACACCCATTATGCACTTCAGTACTGCACTTTGATTTATTTATTGAGTCTTTCTTTTGTTATGTGTGTTTTGTTTTGCTTTGTTTTGTTTTGTTTCTTGATATGTGTTGGGTGTTGTGTGTTATGTGTTGTATGCAGAAGCTTTGTGATTATCTCAGACAAATTTCCTGCGTGGCAAATAAAAATAATCTTGAATCTCTTGAATGGGGTGTAGGATAAACCGTAATTCTGAAATTAAATTCAAGATTTATGTCCCATTTCTTCTTACTGGTTGACAGTTGGCAGTGAAATGGATGTTATTTCGGATTTCTTTTCTTTCTGTGTAATAAAGAATGGTGAGCCTCTATTAGTGAATAAATGTCTTACAAAGACGGTTTCATACACTTCAAAACCGGATGACAGGAGGGAAAAAGCTGTGTTGCATAACTGCACTGCGTTTAGCACATAATGGAACATACAACTTTTCCAGAGGGTATACATAAGTATGTATACACACACATTCCCAGAGACTCCACTGCAACTTCAATGGGTGAAAATGTGCTCTGAACACAACTAAGAGGCAACACACACACACACACACACACACACATGCACACACACACACACACACACACATACAGAGAGAGAGAGAGAGAGAGAGAGAGAGAGAGAGAGAGAGAGAGAGAGAGAGAGAGAGATGACGATATTAGCTCGAGCATGAGAATGATATATTAGCTCTGAAACCTCTCATGGCCACTGACACACACACACACACACACACACACAAACACACACACAGACAGACACTCGCCCACGGACACACCCCCCCCCCCACACACACACACACACACACACACACACACACACACACACACACACACACACACACACACACACACACACACACACACACACACACACACGAGCGAGAGAGCGCTCGGCCTGTCTCTGGCAATGAGCTGTGCTGTGTCTGATTTTGACATGGGCTATTGATTCTAACGCAGGGTGTTGCATACACACACACACACACACACGCCCACAGACATACCTCCACGCACACACACACACACACACACACACACACACACACACACACACACACACACACACACACACACACACACACACACACACACACACACACACACACACACACACACACACACACACACACAGAGGAAAGCAGTGCCTGTCTGTCTTGATGCTAATGTGGGGTGTCGGCCTAATTGGACAGGAAATGAACGGCTGATCTCAGCACGCGCACACACACACACATACACACACACACACACACATACGCGTGCGCACACACAAGCACACACACACCCTCTCAGCAGCTGCTTTCAGCGAGCCCTCAGCTGCCACAGCCCCCAGTTCATTGGTCCGATACAGTCACGTGACCTGGTCAGACTCATGCTTACTCTTGCTCTCAATAGGGCTTGGAACAGTTTCCTTTTTTGTGACTCTAGAACGCCTTGGGAGATGCATGTGTGTCTGCATATGTGTCTGAGTTAGAGAGAGAGAGAGAGAGAGAGAGAGAGAGAGAGAGAGAGAGAGAGAGAGAGAGAGAGAGAGAGTGTTTGAGCGAAGCGAGACTGTGTGTGTGTGTGTGTGTGTGTGTGGTTGAAGGGGGGGGGGGGTAGATAAGGCTTTCTCTCTCTGTGCCTATACTGAGCCGCTGCCATTCAGCCTTTCATGTGGAAAGAGCAGAGCTGACACGCCACTCAAAGGACTAAAACCCCACTCACACACACACACAGCCACACACACGCACACAAACACACACGCACAGACAGACAGACACACACACACACACAAACACTCACACACACACACACACACCTGCATCTGCCCCCCTAACCCACCCAGACCAAAGCTGTCACTCAAAGACGTATGCCCCTGCACACATGCACACGCGCGCGCACACACACACACACACACACACACACACACACACACACACACACACACACACACACACACACACACACACACACACACACACACACACACACACACACACACACAGACACAGACACACCTGCCTCTGCAGAGCCATGCTGAGATATCAGTCAGGGACCCATATCTCCCTAACACACACACACACACACACACACACACACACACACACACACACACACACACACACACACACACACACACACACACACACACACACACACACACACACACCTAGAGGTTAATGAAGGCTAAGCAACCCTTTGATCTCTTCATTAAGAGCACTCTTTAATGCTCTCGCTCGGTGTGTATGAGTTAGCTACATTTTTAGATCTGGTGGACTCACTCGGCAGTACACGTGAAAGTGTATGCAAATGTAGGCTGTAGTGAATGCATTTGTTGTCGTGTGTGCAATGGTGAGAGAGAGATAGACAGGAACAAAGAGCCAGAGAAAGAGAGAGAGAGAGAGAGAGAGAGGTAAAGAGAGAGACAAACAGACACAGAGAGAGAAAGACACAGAGAGAGAGAGATAATCAGAGCGAGACAGATCTTGAATATATGCATCGATGACCTTGTGTCCTTGCATTGATGGCTATTTATAACGATACATGTGTGTGCACGTGTGGATTTATGTGTGTGTTGCTCTCCTACAGTGTGTGTTCTCTCTCTCTTTCTATCTCCATCTCTCTCTCTCTCTCTCTCTCTCTCTCTCTCTCTCTCTCTCTCTCTCTCTCTCTCTCTCTCTCTCCAGGTGTATTTCTCATCTGCTGGCTCCCCTTCTTCGTGACCCACATCCTGAATACGCACTGCTCCTCGTGCCACATCCCCCCTGAGCTGTATAGCGCCTTCACCTGGCTGGGGTACGTCAACAGCGCCCTCAACCCCGTCATCTACACCACCTTCAACATCGAGTTCCGACGGGCCTTCATCAAGATACTCACCTGCTGAGGCGAGGAGAATGAGCGAAGCACACACCTGTTTAGACAACCCTGTCAGCTGTTGAGGGGAGTGGAGAAAGTGAAGCACACACCTGCCAGGCAGGGCGTCATCTCCTCATCCAGCCAATCCTATTACCTGTTGAGGAATACCTGAGTCAGAAAGACACTACCTGATGAATGATCCTCAAAAGGAAGCAACACAACTCACCTGCTGACGAACACATTCAACATTGAGGTCCGACACGCCTTCATCAAGATACTCACCTGCTGAGGTGACACACCTGGCTCACCTGTCGGGCTGAGGAACACCTGATGGGCTCAGCCAACTTTGTCACCTGGGAATAACGCCTCTCACCTGCTGAAGTGAGAGAGACATTGCCTGCTCAACGAGCCTCAACAGATGACAAGAGCCCTCGCCTGCTGAGCTGAGGATGTGCACACCTGTTGCACGCCCTCACCCATCCCTTACCTGCTCACCTGGGAGTTACTTCTGAACTGCTGAGGGACAACTTCATCATGATCCTCACATACTGAGTCGAGGAAGTGCGAGCGCACACACACACACACACACCTGTTGCTCCTGCTCGGTAGGACACACCTGAGCACACCTCATCTCAGCTGCTGAGTTGAGCACCTGTTGGGAGGGACCTTACCTTACCTGCTCAGTCACCCATGTCACCTGTCGCCCACCTGATGAGGTGGGACCTTACCTTACCTTGCCAACAACCCTCAGGAGGGGGATATAGCCCTCGGCTGTTGGGCATGACCTGCCTGATGACCTTCTCTTGTTCACAAACATTACCTTAGCGTAAAAAACATGCTCGCCTGTGTCACCACCTGGTAACAGGACCTGCCCAATGACTCTCATTTGTTGACAAACACCTGTGTCACCACCTTACATGCTCAGTGACCCCAAGTCATCTGCTGAGCTGCATCTCACCTGTTGTGCAGGATACTACTGCTCTTTTTCAGCAGTCACCTGGTAGTCATGACTGACACCTGCTGGGGAACGCTGTGGAACGCCTGTTTCTCCTACTAGGCAGTCACCTTGGGAACAACTGTCACACCTGCTGGCGTCTATGGGGATGGCCAGTGTCAGACCTACTGGGCCATCACCTGTGTCATCTGCAGAGCAACCCTCCCCTCACCTGCTCAGCAGGAGGCATCAGTTCTCCCCTCACCTGCTGGAATGGGCACAGTCAGTCGGGGTTCAGGTGTCAGAACTGCTGGCTCAAAGCTCCATATGGGCATTGCTCTCCTTCATCTCTCCCCTTGTGACTGAGGTGCCCCACACATATAAGGTGGTACCATGTCCTCACATGAGGTGGTACCATGCCCTCACATAAGGTGGTACCATGCCCTCACATGAGGTGGTACCATGTCCCCACATGAGGTGGTACCATGCCCTCACATAAGGTGGTACCATGTCCTCACATGAGGTGGTACCATGCCCTCACATAAGGTGGTACCATGCCCTCACATGAGGTGGTACCATGTCCCCACATGAATGTATTTGTATGCACTTTGTGCTGTGGTGTGCTGTGTGCCAACAATGGTAAAATATGGAACTTCTACATGGCACTGCTCCCCTGGACACAGATGTCAGGACTACTCTATATCCCTGTACACACACACAAACACACACACTCATGCATTCACCCCCCACACACACACACACAAACATACACACACACATACACACACACACACACACACACACACACACACACACACACACACACACACACACACACACACACACACACACACACACACACACACACACTCACACATACACACATAAAAAGGTACTACTCTCCTTGGTGCTCACAAGCAGCAGTCACAGACACACAGGCACACACACACACACACACACACCACTCTCCTGGAATCAGGAATCACACACACACACACATACACACACAGAGTGATGGGTTACGTGCAGCATTCATGATGACATTCACTGTGTTCTGAGTGCTGTGTAATTACGGTGACAAATGGGGAGCACTTACAGACTTGGAAGTCGCGGCATGTCTTCCATCGGGCAGGAGGCACGGCAGGGGAACACACACGCGCGCATGCACGCACACACACACACACACACACACACACACACACACACATACACACACACACAGGGAGCAGTTACAGCCTTGGAAGTCGCGGCATGTCTTCCATCGGGCAGGAGGCACGGCAGGGGAACACATGCGCACGTACACACACATACACACACACACACAGACACACACACACACACACACACACACACACACACACACACACACGGGGAGCAGTTACAGTCTTGGAAGTCGCGGCATGTCTTCCATCGAACAGGAGGTGCAACATGTCTTCAGGGCTGGATTAAGATGACCCATCCCTAGGGCTGCCTCTAGGCTACAGGTTGCGATAGACCCCCGCGAGAAAAAGAAACATGACAAAAGAATTACATCAACAGTGTCATAATTCTGTGCTACAAATTAAGTCTGGGAACTATAGAGTATTAACAAGAGAAGAATGTTTCAATTCAGCAAAATTGTCTTCTCGCCCCCCCCCCCCCAAGCTTTGACCAAGCGGTGGGACCCTGGCGGGTGGGCGCCCCTTGGCTGAAGCTAGGCTGTAGCCTGTGCATCAATCTGGCCCTTCATATCTCCCATCAGACAGGTGGCATGGTAGGAAAAGGACTACTGATGGGATTCACAGAGACAATATGCCGGAATGTGGATTACAGAGACAACATGTCGGAATACCAAGAGGACCACAGGGACAATGTGTCGGAATACTGAGAGCATCACAGGAATGTTGGATTTAGAACCACTGGGAACAGTATTGGAATTCTGAATTAGAACACAGAAATCAGTGACAATGCTGACAGAGGACATACAGAAGAGAATGTGAACAGGGAGAAGTGGAGCAATAATGGGAAATATAGGCCTAGCGATTGGAATCACAGGGACAACATTGTCGGAATGGGAATCACTGGGACAATATTGTCGGAATACCAGGGACCATGTGTCGGAGTGCTGAGGGAATCACAAGGACAACGTGCTAGGATGTGGAATTAGAACCACAGGAAAAACGTATCGGAAATGTGTTGGAATTGTGACTTACAGTAGGGCACAGAAAACTGTATGGGTCTAGTGCCAGACCACAAGGAATGGGGAATCATAGGAATGTTTGCGAGTATGTGTTGGAGTGCTAAAGGCAACAACATGGGCATGTAGATGTATTACATTCATTATGTCTAACTGTTTCAGTTTGTTTAGACTGAAGTTTTTCTTTTGTTTCAGACATGAGTTAAGTTTTACCCTTTACCTGACAGTGTTTGGACAGTGTTACTTCCGTCTTCCTCAGAGGGTCACATGGATGTTGATGCGTGACGTGATAAACAATAGACAAACAAGAGCAATAGAAGATAAAGCCATGCAAGAGGACTTTAAATCAGCAATAACAGACCACTGCAGAAGGCAAAATAGTGTTATGGACTATGACAAAAAGCATGCAGCGAGAGAACAACAGACGTGTGACCAACCTGTCAATAGAGGTCACACCAGCTGATTTTACTAAAGCACGTCACACGTCAACATCCATGTGACCCTCAGATGAAGACAGGGAGTTACACCGTCAAAACATGTTGGGCAAAGGATAATACGTTTACATGTCTGAAACAAAAGAAAAACTTGAGTATGGAGATGTGTGGAGGTACTAAAGGGAACAGTATGGTGGTGTAGCAATGAGAGTGTGTGTTGGAATGAGAGTGTGTGTTGGAATGAGAGTGTGTGTTTGAGTGCTAAAGGGAATGGAGAGAGTAACTGTTCCACTGGAGACTCTGGGGAGTGCTGACACAGAACGTCTCACCCTGCCACACACACACACACACACACACACACACACACACACACACACACACACACACACACACACACACACACACACACACACACACACACACACACACCGTGTCAGGGGAGCAGTGTGCACACAACCCTCGCAACAAAGATGGAATGTATTAATGTCAGTGCAGTGTGTGTGTGTGCACATGTGTGCATTTGAATTTGTGTGTGTGTGTGTGTGTGTGTGTGTGTGTGTGTGTGTGTGTGTGTGTGTGTGTGTGTGTGTGTGTGTGTGTGTGTGTGTGTGTGTGTGTGTGTGTGTGTGCAGGTAATGACAGCCATCTGGATTGTGTGGGAGTTTGGATTGCCGTCTCTCCACAGGCGCCAGCATGAGGAGGAATACAGCAGGTGTTTGCCGTTTGCATCAGTTTGTGCTCTTGTGATTTGCACCTTCACACACTGACTCGTGAGCAGAGGAGACGCCAGGGGAGAACAAGAGGCGGAGCGGCCTGACGGGATGTCTTGTTCCCCTCCACAGTTCTAGTTCTGGTTCTAGTTATATGTCCCTCCCAACACCCTGAATAAAAAAGCTCCACATACAGAATATAGCCCATCATCTTCCAGCCCAGAAGTGTACATTTTAAAACGTCCACCAGACATTGTCAATGAAAAGCTCCTCATATGTTCTTCCATCCCCTGAATGAGAAATGTCTTACAGGTTGTCCACCTGCCAGATTGGAGGCCCCTCTCCAACGTAACTCACATTGTGCCACTAAAGCCCTATTCCGACGGGACTAGTTTAATGGAAGGACCTGGGGTAAAGTAATAGTAACGCATTAGAATGGATTTTGATGGGTTAGTTAGTGTTTCTCAACCTTTTTTTAGGCGAGGCACCCTTTCAATTCATGAAAAATGTCAAGGCACCCCAAACCAACAAGCCGTAACATGGCATCGCATCCGATACCACAAAAGCTTAGAAAAGTAACACATTTGGAGACGTCACACGTCCTACGTTCAAAGTTGCAGCTGACTGGGGCGACCTATATTTAGCAGTGGTGTGGATCGGCACTGCCCTCACAATTCGATTCGATCACGATTCAGGAGGTAATGATTCGATTCGATTCGATTCTATTCTATTAGATCCGATCCGATCCGATCCGATTCAATTCTACAATGCATTGCAATGTATTACATTTCTACTGAAAGCAAAGCAAATGTTTAATTAGTCATGATGAGGCAATGCAAGTAGTCAGATACTGAGCAACAATTTATTTTGTGTTTTTTGTATCATTCTGTATCAGTCTTGCAATGTTTTGAAGTGCTTTTATTTAATTTAACATTCATTTGCTCCCGAAATATCCATGGAAGTAATTGAAACTTAAAAAAATTGCCGGATCGATTCTGGAACTTTCGCCGGATCGATTCTGGATCGTCCATGCCCATGCATTGGATTGCATTGCCGAATCGATCATTGTTGACACCACTAATATTTAGGCTACTTTATTGTGCGTAAATGGCAGATGAAAGATTCCAATGACAAGCATTAACTTGTCAATTTAGACAAATATGTATCATATTACATAATTCATTTATCAGCCACGTTTCCGCGGCACCCCTGAGGAGGGCCCGTGGCACCCCAGGGTGCCCTGGCACCCCTGTTGAGAAACACTGAGTTAGTAAACCAACAGGCAATATTTAGAATTGTTCCACGGGACGAAAGGCCTCCATGGATGCGCAATAATGTGCTCAAAAATCAATTATAATATTGTGGAGTTGGCACGCGCATGAAGACAAGTGCAGTCTCAGGTGCGTTATGAGTAACCCCTCCTACTTTCTGTTCATTTAGGCCTACTGAGATATTTCAATCCAGTCCGAATCAGCCATTTCAATTACCGACGTCCTGAGATAAAAATCACATTCCCCTACGTCCATACATTAAACTAGTCCTGTCGGAAAAGGGTTTCAGACTCAGACTAAGGGCACGAATACACCAAGCGTGACATGAGCGAGCCAAGTGACGGAATTAACTGGCCGGTGTATTCGCCTGCTAAGATTGAGGCTGCACAGGTGTGACTGAGGTGTCATCAAGGCTGAGTCTAACGTCGGTTTTACAAGCAGGCAAGCAAAGAGGTGGAGGCGGGGTGTTTCATTATTTTCCATTAGAATGTGGTTTTGAGGCGGTAGGTGATCAAGGTGGTGGTGAACAGTTGGTGAGTGGGGTGAAAAAGAGCTTCGTTAAAAACATGTAAAACCGGTGTAAAGAGGTCTTTGAAGTGAAA
>NC_085865.1:56100970-56133470 GCF_034702125.1 Engraulis encrasicolus
ATCTCTTTTGCTCCTCTCCTCCCCTCCTCAGTCCTCCTTGGTTGTGTATTCAGACGTCTCCTCTGCTCCTCTGCTCTGCTCTACTGCTATTGTGACTGCTGTGATTGCTGCTGCTGCTGTTGCTTGGGAAATCTTTTCCTTGGCCATTTATTTAAATGAGAAGTCTTTCTATTTAAATGACTTCTCTCCTCCCGAAATCTTTTGCTTGACCATGTATTCAAATGGCTCCTGGTGTCTTGTATGCATTCAGATGGCTTCTCTGCTCAAGTCTCTTGCTTGGCCGTGTGTGTGTGTGTGTGTGTGTGTGTGTGTGTGTGTGTGTGTGTGTGTGTGTGTGTGTGTGTGTGTGTGTGTGTGTGTGTGTGTGTGTGTGTGTGTGTGTGTGTGTGTGTGTGTGTGTGTGTGTGTGTGTGTGTGTGTGTGGCTTCTCTCTATGTATGAATGCAGGAATGCGGGTAGCTGCAACTTTTCCCCTCGGGAACACACGCCCCTGTTAAACCCCCTATTAAAGGTTGAAAATCAGGTAATCCCTATGTGCATTAGCAGCCTGGGATAAAACCACAACACAAATGGCAAGTGATGGACCATGTGCAATGCATCCCCAAATCAACTCAGGTGTTTCCCCTCTTGCCTTTACTCTGGCCAACTTTACATGCACACAATGTGTGATGTTGAAATTTGCCTATGGCAACAAAATGTGAATTTAATTTATTGCAACATCATTTCTTTAAACAGCCATATACTTACTTCCCTTTATGTTGTACTAATAGTTTTGGAAAATATGGCATACATACAGTACAGATTTCCAGTTTCCATTTCCAATGTTTCCATGACTTCCATGGCTTTAGCAAGCAATTCAATTAAAAAAGCTATTCTTAAAAACAATAGAAATGGTGGAAGTGTCCCCCCAAAATAATAAAATAACAAATGAATTGATTTACAGTACAATGCCTTAGAACAGGGGTGCCCAACCTTTTTTTAACCGAGATCTACTTTTGAAGTTGATGGTCGGCCGTGATCTACCAAGTCAAATCTAAGGATGTCAGTATGAAAATTTAAGATCACCATTTATTAATCACCATTATTATGAACAAGATGTTTTTAGTATGCTACAATGGTCGTATCTTTTCGGTGTGTTTTTAAAGTGTGTTGAATAGCCCATGTTTGCAGCACTGATAGTATGCAGAGACATATTTTTTTCCTAAACAACTGAAACAATTTCAAAATGATCAACATTTGGTATATAAAAGCAATATGTAGGCACATAGGCCCTATTTCTAAAATATGATGAAGCATTATCAAATGCCTTCAGTGGTACAAATTAAAAGGGCTCAGAAATTCACCATTTGTTATTGGTAAATAGTAGGCTAGTTAAGTTCACTCTACTATGAGAGAGAGAGAGAGAGAGAGAGAGAGAGAGAGAGAGAGAGAACTCATTGGATTGGTTAACACCCCTGTTAAGAGTGAGGGTTTTTTTTTCAGCTCTCTGGGACAGTAGCACAGCAAAGGCTTTCTATTGTGAGTTTGGCCAATCGTTTTTTCCACAACTGGAGCAAGAAACAGCACAAATTGAAGTGAATTCCATGCATGTCAACTACTGACATTTTCCTTACACGCGGCACGCGATGTAAACGCAGTAGCGATGATGCATGCGATTAGCGATTTGGACGAAGATCCTCTCATCTCGCCGCGTCATAACGCATCGTTGCGCACATGTTCGGTTACTCACCCGATGTTACATGTTTGCTTTGCACACATGAACCAACTGCAATAGCCTACCCCCACGGTCACTTCCTAATGCTTTCCCCTCATTCTGTGTTACCATGGGACTATATCTAACCAATACAGCACCAGCAGCTTGCTACATAGCCTACTTTTGAAAGACAGTATTTTCCCCCTCACATTCTCGCGATCGACTGCCACTCCCTTCGAGATCGACTGGTAGCTCGCGATCGACTGGTTGGGCACCCCTGCCTTACAAGGTGAAAGGTGCATACATCGTACCTCCTCTAAGGGCTAAGCCACACCTGTCTCTCAAACCTACTAACATCCCTGATTCCAACTGCTATGATATTTGCTTCCAGCTGTATTTGGATACATTTGGATTTGGAGAACTCTCTCTCTCTCTCTCTCTCTCTCTCTCTCTCTCTCTCTCTCTCTCTCTCTCTCTCTCTCTCTCTCTCTCTCTCTCTCTCTCTCTCTCTCTCTCTCTCTCTACCTCTCTCTCTACCTCTCTCTGTCTCTATCACACTCTATATTTTGCTCTCTCTCCCTCTCTTCCTCTCTATTCATTTCTCTTGCACTCCTTTTCTCCTGTCCTTATCTCTTTACCTGTCACTCTCTCTCCGTCTTTTCATCTTCCTTTCCGCCTCCTTTTCACTCTCTCTCATTTTCTCTCTTGCCCTGTGTAATTGTGTGTGTGTGTGTGTGTGTGTGTGTGTGTGTGTGTGTGTGTGTGTGTGTGTGTGTGTGTGTGTGTGTGTGTGTGTGTGTGTGTGTGTGTGTGTGTGTGTGTGTGTGTGTGTGTGTGTGTACCATTAACAGCAGTCGACCCACATGCGTTAGCAATGGCAGCCACACACACTCCCCTCTCTTACTCTTCCCCACCTCTCCTCCTCTCAGTTCCCCTCCTCCTCTCTTTCCAATTGCTCTCTCTCTCCTCCTCTCCACTCCTCTGCCTCCCTCTCTCCATTTCAGCCTCTCCATCCTCCATTCTCTTCATTTCTCTGCATCCCTCCCTCCATCATCTTCCTTTCAGATCCATTCTTTCTTTTCCCTTTTCATTACCTGTCACTTCTCTCTCTCCACCTCTCCTCCACCCACTCCTTCACCTCTCTCTCTCTCTCTCTCTCTCTCTCTCTCTCTCTCTCTCTCTCTCTCTCTCTCCTCTCTTCTCTCTCTCTCTCTCTCTCTCTCTCTCTCTCTCTCTCTCTCTCTCTCTCTCTCTCTCACACACACACACACACACACACACACACACACACACACACACACACACACACACACACACACACACACACACACACACACACACACACACACTGTACAAACTCATTCATGTGCAAACACACACATGCACATACACACACAAATAGAGTTCTGCCTGCTTTAATGGTTTTGTGATTGCACATTGACAGTTGTGTGAGGCCTGTCACGCCCAGGTTAACAGGTCAGCACAAACAGGGTCTCCCAGGCTGCATGGCTGGGGCAGGGGCCAAGAAAGCACTACCCTAAGCACCTATGTGAGATGCAGGGCCGCACTAACGCACATGCTAGATATGACTGTGGCCTAGGAGCCCCCACCAGCCAGGGGACCCCTGGCTAATCAAGAAGGGGGGAGTTTTGCTGAATTGCAGTTGCAGTAATGAAAAAAAAAAGTCTCATTTCAATATTCCTCTCTCTAGTTGGCAGACTTAAAGGATAAGTTCAGCCAATTTCAACATGCAGTTGTAATGCTCACACTACCCTGAACTTGTCAGTACCAAAGATTGTGATTACAAACTGAATCGTGAGTTGAGGGTATCATTACAGTTCTACTGAAGAGGCAGGAAACCAAGTGTGCAGTGATGCTTATTTCCCTCTTCAAACCTGTCAACAGTGTTGTGCTTTCTCTTCCATGTGAGGTGAACTTGCCAGGGCTCCACTTCATTTTGCAGCACACACACACAAACATACGCACACACACACACAAACACACGCACGCACGCACGCACGCACGCACGCACGCGCGCGCGCGCGCGCACACACACACACACACACACACACACACACACACACACACACACACACACACACACACACACACACACACACACACACACACACACGCCATGGCTCTGCTCCGCTCGATAACAGGCTGCTCCTCCACTGCAGTTCTCAACACTCTAGCACATTCCAAATAACACACCACATACAGTACTGCATTTTTAAAAATTGTGACAAGTCTCGGAAAAATCATCGATCTTTGATCTTCCGCTTGGCAGAGGCGGCAGAGAGAAAATAGCTAACCTAAGCATCTAAACCACGCAGGTTTGATTGACTCCACTACTATTATAGGCAAGAGGAAATGGCATGAATGATTGCACGCACGCACGCACGCACGCACGCACGCACGCACGCACGCACGCACGCACGCACGCACGCACACACACACACACACACACACACACACACACACACACACACACACACAAAGTGGTATGAATGTGGCATGGTGTTTCCTGGATTGCTGTTTTTATTCCAAATGAGTCCCAACATGTGACAACTTCCACACTCTGGCTGGCACAACAGACCATATGGATTATCATTGATCTGCAGTGTGGCAGTGGCATGCAGGAAAAAGCTAACCTAAGCATCCAACCGCACAGTTTTGATCTACTGTAGTTGTTGAGTGATTGGTGATGTTTTCCACTTTAAAGCTCTCAGTATTGTTTTGATGTTCTTCCTTTTCACAGCTGCCAGTCTTGTGCTTTTCATAGGCATCATCCACTCGATATATGTTTCTCAACGGGGGCTATACAGACCAAGAGATCAAGGGGGCGTTGGAAGGCTTATGATGAGGTCCAGAGGGCGTTTATTCAAATAAAGTTGAGAACCACTGATCTAAACCATGCAGGTTTTATCTACTGGCCTACCACTGTATCGGGGCAAGAAGAAGCTATGTGTGGCGTGGAGGTGATTTTCTTCTCCAACACTGTTGTGCCATCCAAAGCACACATTCAGGTTTGATGTGCTCTACTCTGAGAGGCAAGGGGAAGGTAAATGTGCAGTGGAGGTGATTTCATCTTCAAAGCTGTCAGCAGTGCTCTCCTTTCCTGCTGCATCCAGGAGTGGTTCTGCTAATTTGGGGAACCTATGCCAAATAGACATGGACCCCTTTTGAATAATACTTTAGTTGGTATTAACCATGGTGGGGCTGACTGTAAGGGGTCCACAATGGGCAAATTTGGTGAGACCCTATGAAACTCCCTAGTCTACTTATTGGTAAAGCCTGCTGTCTGCATTGATATGGAGCCTGCCTCCAGGTTGTTAATGCTCATTTTGTTGTGTTCATATAAATGCCTTATTCATACCATTCTAGGTAGTTTGGTCAATCAAGGAAAGGCATGAAACTCATGGTTGCTTACAATTACAGCATGAAGCTCCAAGAATGTCTCCAAATGTCTGTCGGTGCTGTGGTACCTATTTAGACAGCTGTGTCGCAAAATCTGACGCATAGATTCATGTGCAGGGTATCTGAGCCAAATTAATAGCTGTTTTGGCTACAGCCTTGGATGTACTGTAGCTCTGTGATACTGTTCTTTATAACTTGTGGAATCACTGGCGATCATGCCTGTGTGACAGACAATAAATGAGAGTTATGCAATGTCTGTTTTTTCTGTCTTTATTTTTGTTTTTCTATTTTTATTTTTTTTATTGTGTTTTTTTATCATGTGTGTGTGTGTATGTGTGTGTGTGTGTGTGTGTGTGTGTGTGTGTGTGTGTGTGTGTGTGTGTGTGTGTGTGTGTGTGTGTGTGTGTGTGTGTGTGTGTGTGTGTGTGTGTGTGTGTGTGTGTGTGTGTGAAGATAAAGGAGTCGCACACAGGAGCTTGATGCTGTTCAGTGAAACTGTTTTAAAAGCTGAAAATAAAGAGAAGCCAAAACAAAAAGTAGGTTGCAAACGTTTTGGGTCTAGCCCATCATCAGTCTTCCCAAAATCAAAAAATGTATGTGTGTGTGTGCGTGTGCATGCGTGCCTGCGTGCTTGTGTGTGTGTGTGCGTGTGCGTGTGTTACTCTGTTTTCCCGCATGGCTCTCATCCACACAGTTGGCTGTTTTCACTACTGCAGTGGTTCCCAAACCTTTTTTCAGCTGGGACACAATGTGAAATCACATTGTAATTTTCACATTAAACAATGTTTAATGTGAAAATCACTGGAAAAATAAATATGTTTATTAAGTGAACACTGTAACTAAAAATGCATAGAATGAATATATTAACTTAGATTATTAGTTTATATTCAACCCCCCTGCATTGCCTCCGTGACCCCCCTTAGGGAACCACTACTGCAGCGTTTTAAAGCTCTTGGTAACATGCAGCTCCCAGTTCGCAGAGTTTTAAATGGGAGATAGTCAAAGAAAGAGAGCAGCAGT
The DNA here is from genome assembly GCF_034702125.1 of Engraulis encrasicolus. Taxonomy (NCBI): domain Eukaryota; kingdom Metazoa; phylum Chordata; class Actinopteri; order Clupeiformes; family Engraulidae; genus Engraulis; species Engraulis encrasicolus. The sequence goes on from NC_085865.1 coordinate 56,107,104, forward strand.
CTAGTCTGAGTGAACAAACCCTTCAAGCGATGTGAAGTGCTGACACACACACAAACACACCACGACATATTGACACATCCCACGCGCACGCAGGCATACACACACAAACACATACAGTACATCATGACATGTCGACCCATCCCCCCCAAACACACACACACACACACACACACACACACACACACACACACACACACACACACACACACACACACACACGCACACACACACACACACACACACACCATGACAAGTTGACACTTCCCACACAAAAACACACTGTCTTTACTGATTCATTCACAGCTTTCATATGGACAGCAAAGTTCTTTCAAACACAGCCAGCTACGTTCACACAAACGAGAGCACACAAACACACACAAACGAGCACAGATACACGTACACGCACACACACACACGCACACGCACACGCACACGCACACGCACACGCACATGCACACGCACACGCACACGCACACACTCTAATTTTCACACACAGTCAGGCCATCACACATAGCTCTGGGGTCTATATGGTTTATGAATAGTAGCGCCTGTGGAGCAAACTGTGTGTATGCATGTAGTTTATTTAAGTGTATGTGTGTGTGTGTGTGTGTGTGTGTGTGTGTGTGTGTGTGTGTGTGTGCGTGCGCGTGTCTGTGTCTGTGTCTGTGTCTGTGTCTGTGTGTGTGCGCACGCGCGTGCATGTGCGCGCGTGTATGTATGAACCAGAAGGTGATCAAACTGAATGTCTTCCTTCCCACTGATGTCATCTAATCAGCCAGAGCCACTAAATTATGTATGCAGCAGAGAAGACACACACACACACACACACACACACACACACACACACACACACACACACACACACACACACACACACACACACACACACACACACACACACACACACACACACACACACACACACACACGTGACACGCCAACATGTCATTATGCCAGAGTGTTAAGACTTGAACTGTCTATGGCGTTTGTGTATCACACCTCTGCATTAACTCGTGCTTCACAACGCCCTGTGACAGGTTAGGTTTAGGCATGGTTTTGATTAGGGCATAAATTCGCCACAATTTCGCCCTTCCATTGCTTGAGTTGCTGTTCTTGGCAGAACCGCCATAAAAGAAATCTGCTGACATGGTGTGAAACGGCTCAAACCTCGTCACGAGACAAGACTGCTTTCCTCGCGGCATTGAGTAGCACGACTTAAGCCAGCTGCACATTGGGCACTCCGGTCACCGCATCACCGGAGTGGTCACCACCTAGTGGACACCATATTACCTCAGAAAAACTCCCGCAAGCAAGGTCTAGTAGTGGCTGGTTTGAAACGTGGCAGATGGAGCAGAAAATGCCACCAAACTTCTTTATTTGAACACTAAAAACGCTTCGTTTCACTTTTCCGTAGTGTGTTACTGATGAAGATCATGTGTGAAGAGTATTGCTGTGTTTGGTGATGAATTGTTTGTTTTCTTGTCCACCTATCTAGTGTGGATTATATAATGATAAAGTTTGGACATTATCGCTGTTTTTGACAGCTTAAAACGATGTAATTGTGATATTTATCTATCAATTTTTGAGAAGATCCACGGGAAATCCTAAAGTATTTATCGTCACCATAGCAACAGGTCTCTTCACCGCACGGTCAGGCACGGTATTTTCCGGACGAGTTGAAATATTTGAACGCATGCGGAGGCTCTCGGATGCGGACTTTCCTCCGGACTCCGCACCGGACTGTCCGGACCCCAACCGCATACGGAATGCGGTTCTCCATAGACAATGAATGGCTAACGGTCAAATCGGATACGTATTACCGCATGTAGTGTTGCGGGGGGCGTTACCTTGGAAAGGCGTCACACCTCAACGTGGAATGCACTTGCGTGAAATAAATACGCCTTTGCATGATGACAGTCTGCCCACTGTGCTCTACTAAGGATTAAAGCTACTCATAAATGAGACTCTCACACTCATAGAGTACAGTACTGTGGGGACCGCCAGTCCTGATTGAGGAGATATGACACCTCAGCTATTAACTCTCTCCCTCTCCCCTTCCCTCTTCTCTCATACAGCGGACAGAGACAGTTCTGATTGAGGAGGCATGGTAGTCACCTCACCTCAGCTAGTAACACATTCATTCTCCTCTTCTGCTCTCTTCTCTCATACAGCGGCTGATAGAGGAGATAGATCTTAGCTATTAGCCCCCTCCCTCTCCCCTTCTTTCCTCCTGTGGGGCCATCATTTACTCCCTCACATGGGGAGACACAGCCTTGATCGAGGAGATATAGACACCTCAGCTATTAACTCCCTCACTCTCCTCCAATGTGGCCATAATTTCTCCCTAAAATAGGAAGACTATCCTGATCGTCACCTCAGTCCTTATTGAGGAGGCATAGCACACACCTCCGATATCATCTCTGTGAACCAGTAATCTGCTCCATCAATGCCACACTGGACTGGATCACGCTTAACGGCACGCACACACACACACACACACACACACACACAACACACACACACACACGAACGAACGCACGCACACACGCACACACACACAGAGCGCTGGGACGTCTCTGCTGTGGCTTAATGGGGCTCATCAGGGAGAGCAGCCAATTACTGTAGGAGACAGCGCTGACGATGGAGATAACATGATGAGTGATTGACAGCTGTCAAGAGCCCATCATCAAACATCTTCCCTCCCTCCTGACCAATAAGTCTTTTGTGTGAAGTCATTTGAAAGTCACACACACACTCTCTCTCTCTCACACACACACACACACACACACACACACACACACACACACACACACACACACACACACACACACACACACACACACACACACACACACACACACACACACACAGAGACAGAGTCAGAGACAATGGGAGCTTGACAGGCAATACGGGGGGTTCAACAGGAAATGGGGCATATCAGGCTGAGACGATCTATGCAAGTCAAACTTTTCTGGTAAAAATGGAAATTTAAGTTTAAAAAAATCCGGCAACTTATTTGTTCCAGCCAATTCACTCAAGACGATGAATCAATTAGTGGAATTACCTACTTTTGGAGCAATGTAGACTACCTGTCAGGACAGAATCACCTGCACTGGGAGCAATGTAGGCTACCTGTCAGGATAGACAGCAAGAGTACACTGTACCTGTCAGAGCTTTTAGTTTCTTACTGCTTTTGTCAGTCTTTGCTTCTGTGAAACGCAAGCAGACTTTAGAAAAGAAAGAATATGTAATATCAAAACTTTTGACTTTTACCCATACACCTACCAGGGTAGTCATGGGTAAGCGGTTTGGGTGTCAGACTTATAGCCCAAAGGTTGCTAGTTGAACTCTCGAACCGTCAGGTTGAGGGAGTAATTAACCAGTGCTCTCCCCCCATCGTCCTCCATGACTGAGGTAGACTGAGCATGGTCGCAACCTTGGGGCGCTGTTTGGGGCTGCCCCCTTGCACAGGTGAGGCATAAATGCAATTTCATTGTGTGCGGTGAGCACTGTGTGCTGTGTCACAATGACAATGGGAGTTTTCCAGGTTAGCTTTCACTTCACTTTAAGTTTCTACTTTTACTGTTTTTTTCCTGTGACGCACAGGCAGACTTTAGAAATAATGCTTAATATCTAACTTTATACTATAACTTATACTATAACTTATACTTTATACTTCTACTCTTACCTTATCTCATTTCTCTCTGGGCCCAGGACAACTGATCTGTTTGTCCCCCTGGCTGCAAGACCGTCAAGGACCATCTGTACCATGGCAGCAGTGTGGGAACAGGGCCGGTGCTTGCCTAGGGCACAAAATTGTCTAGAACCGGTCCTGTTAGGGAATAGCATGACAGTCGTCAGGGAGTATTGTACTGTAGTAGGCAACCATGACAACAGTGTTGGGGAAAAGTAGTGATAGTGGCGATAACGTGGACGTCAGCAGGTTCATCAGTAACACAGTCACGTGCGAAAAAAGTTCAGAGCCCGGTATGAACGCAGGTGGTCCACAGGTAAGCACTTTAGTGTCGAACGTAACTGGTGCGTACAACGGCACCGGCACCGTTCTGGAGTCCGTTTCTCGATTCTTGCCTTTGCTAACCGTCTTAAGTCGGTCTTGAGTTGGTCGTAAGTTGCTCTTGAGTTGGTCTTAAGTTGGTCTTAAGTTGGTCTTCAGTTGGTCTTTAGACGCAAGACCAACTTAAGAATAACTTAAGAACAACTTAAGAACAACTTAAGACCAACTCAAGACCTTGGTTACAACGTTGGTCTTAAGAACGAACAAAATGGCTAAAGTCGTTAGCAAAGGCACTGTCGAGAAACGACCCCCAGGTCGGCCTGAAAACAGTGTCAGTGAAGGTGAGCAAAAGAGCAACAGAAAAGAGAGAGAGTGAGAGGGGGGAAGAGAGAGAGGGACAGGGAGAAAGACAGAGATGACAGAGATTCTCACAGTGAGGGTGTGTCGGTGTGTCGGACAGTGTGGCGCACTGGTGCAAATTGGTACTCTATGGTGACCTTTTCCAACCTTTGGACATCATTAACACATCAGTATATTTACATACTTATATCGTATGAATAAATTATATAAAGCGAGAACATGAAAAAGAGGCTGAGAGATATGGATGGCAAGAGCAAAAGAAAGTAAAGAAGAGAGGGTGAGTCATGGAAAACATGAGCAAAAAAAGAGAGGGAGAGATGATGGATGAGAAAGCGCAAGGCACTTCTTGTAAAGAAATACACACACACACACACACACACACACACACACACACACACACACACACACACACACACACACACACACACACACACACACACACACACACACACACACACACACACACACACACACACACTTCTTGTAAAGCAATACAAGCAGAAATAACCTACAGTATGGGGATATTGTTCCTCAATATAGATTCCATTAAATAAATAATTGTATGTGTGTGTGCGTCCGTGCGTCCGTCCGTGTGTACGTGCATGTGATAGTGCCTTAAGATAGAAGCCATTAACAGTGCAGTCGGGGAGCCGGGTCTAGTTCCAGCATCAGTCAAAACAGTGACCATAATACCAGAGGAGAGGGGAGCAGAGGAGAGGAGAGGAGAGGAGAGGAGAGGAGAGGAGAGGAGAGGAGAGGAGAGGAGAGGAGAGGAGGGGAGAGTTGAGGAGAGGAGAGGAGAGGAGAGGAGAGGTGAGGTGAGGAGAGGAGAGGAGAGGAGAGGTGAGGTAGGATGCTGCAGAATAATAAGAAAGGAGCACATATTGAAAGAGATGTGTGAAAAATCAGGAGCAGGAGGAGAAGGGGGAAAGGAGGGGGAGACAGAAGAGGAGGATGGGAAGGAGGAGAGGAGAGGGAATAGGGCAGGGGGTTAGGAGGTTCAGGGAAGAGAAGAGGAGGAGGAGGAAGAGGAGGAGGTGGAGAGGGATATGAGGAGAGGAAGGAGGAAGAAGAGAACACTGAAGTGGAGAAGGAGAGGGGGAGGAGAAGGAGGAGCGGGAGGAAGATGAGGAGGATGAATAGAACAGAGGTTAAACGAGGATGAGGAGGAGAACAGAGGGTGAGGAGGTTGAGGGAGATGAAATGTAGGTCCACGACACTCTTCACAGACTTCACGGCCTTCCTCGACTGTCCTTGTGTAGGGTCATCTGAGTCTGCAGCAAAACAAAAAAAAAGAAAAATTGAAAAGAAAAGAAAGTTTCCAAATGCCCTTTGTGCGTTTTATTGCTTGACTGTTCCAGACAAACAAAAGACTTTTGGCTTTTTTTCTTCTTCTCAGTGCCGATTTATTGATTACTCTCTGAAGAAGCACTCAGTTGATTATTTATTCGAAGTCTAACAATGTCTCTCTCACACACTAACAACCGAGGCGGGGTGACCGCAGCCGAGAACAGAGTCTTTGTCACTCAAGTGTTCTGTGAAACAGCTTTGGGTGTGTGTGTGTGTGTGTGTGTGTGTGTGTGCAAGCATGCGTGTGTATTGGGAAAGCATTGCTGTGTGTTACTGTGGTGTACTGTGTGTGTGTGTGTGTGTGTGTGTGTGTGTGTGTGTGTGTGTGTGTGTGTGTGTGTGTGTGTGTGTGTGTGTGTGTGTGTGTGTGTGTGTGTGTGTGTGTGCAAGCATGCGTGTGTATTGGGAAAGCATTGCCGTGTGTGTGTGTGTGTGTGTGTGTGTGTGTGTGTGTGTGTGTGTGTGTGTGTGTGTGTGTGTGTGTGTGTGTGTGTGTGTGTGTGTGTGTGTGTGTGTGTGTGTGTGTGTGTGTGTGCGTGCGTGTGCGTGTGTCTGCAGTGTTGTGTGTGTGTGTTACTGTGGTGTGCGTGCGGCTCTAATGGAAAGCATTGATGTGTGTTACTGTGGTGGAGAGTAAGTGTAGTGTTGTGTACAGTGAGTCCAATATGTATTTGATCCCTTGCTGATTTTTCCGGTTTGCCCACTAATAAAGACATGATCAGTCTATAAATTTATGATAATATGTATTCAAACATGAAGAGACAAAATATCAAAAAGAAATTCCAGAAAATAGCTTAAAATAATATATTTTAATTTATTTGTATTTAATTTAGGCAAATAAGTATTTGACCCCTCTAGCTAAAGAAGATAAAGTGCTTTGTGGCAAAGCCCTAGTTGTCTAGCACTGAGGTCAGATGCTTCTTTTAGTTGATGACAATGTTTGTGCATATAGTAGAAAAGATTTTTGGCCATTTTTCTTTTGCAGAGTATCTCTAAAACGTTAATAGTTTGTGGCTGTAGCTTGGCAAATGGGAGGTTCAGTTCCCTCCATAGAATTACTATAGGGTTAATATTTGGAGACTGTCAAGGCCACTTCACTACTTTAATATGCTTCTAATGAGCCACTCCTTCGTTGCTTTGACTGTATGTTGTGTATTATTGTCATGTTGGGAGATCCAAAAATGGCCCACCCTTCAGTGTAGTGGTGGAGGGAAGGACGTTTGCACTCAGGATTGCACATTACATGTCTCCCTCCATCCATTCGTTGATGATGTGAAGTTGTCCTGTGCCTTGGCCAGACAAACACCCTCAAACCATAATGATACCACTTTCATACATGATGGTGAGGAGAGTGTTCTTGGGATCATAGACAGCAGTTCTCTTTCTCAAAACACATTGAATTGTGTTAATGCCAAACAGCTTAATTTTGGTTTCATCTGACTACAGTACCTCCTTATCATATCCTAAACCAGTCTGATGTCCACTGGCAAACCTCAGGTGGGACTGCATAAGTTCCTTCTGAAGTAGAGGTACCATGTGTGCACTACAGGATTTAAAACCTCTGTGGCATTGAGTGCTACCAGTAGTTTTCTCATTGATTTTGGTCCCATTAGCATTGATATCATTGCCTAGTTCATCCTGTACGGGTCGGTGCTTTCTTTCTGTTCTCATGATTATCAAATCCCTACAAAATGTCAAATCTTGTATAGAACCCCAGACAGGCTGATGGATAGTCATTTTGTATTCCTCACATTTTGGAAGAAATGCATCAACAGTTGGGTCATTAATACCCAGTCTCTTTCTTCTGGCTTTGCAGCCCATTTCATCTTTGTTCAGGTTTAAAATCTTGTCCCTGATATAATTTGACCGCTCTTTGGTGTTTCCCATGCTGGTGAGGTTGGAGTGTGACTGATTCACTCATACTATGGACTGATTCTGCTGATTCAATGTGTATTTTATGCATGTTAGTATGTACAGGTGTCTTTAATTCAGATGACAAGTTGATCGGAAGTGCCCATCTTTGTCTGTGGGCCCGGAACTGTTATCAGTTGGCAGGGGATCAAATACTTATTTTGCTCGATGAAATGGAAATAAATTAATATATATTCTCTTAAGTTAATTTCTGGATTTTCTTTTTGATATTCTGTCTTTCCATATTAGAATACATATTATCATAACATTTATTGACTGATCATGTCTTTGTTAGTAGGCAAACCAACAAAATCAGCAAGGGATCAAATACATATTGGACTCACTGTATTAGTCTGGTGGAGAGTATTGTGTACTGATTTGGAGAGAACTGTGTTAGTCTAACTTAAAGAGTAGTGTTGTGTGTCCCTATTCTGGAGAGCGGGGATGTGTCTATGTATTTTTCCAATGGGAGAGCAGCGCTGTGTGCTCCAAGTCTGACTTGGAGAGCAGTATTGTGCGTCACTTTGTGTATTGTTCTGTTGGAGAGCAGTGTTGATTAACTGCAGAGATGAGAGGGAGATTTGTTGATATACATGTATTATTATAACATTCATTTAGTTTAACAATGTCTCACTCTCGCAACTCTGACTGGAGGGAGGGCAGTGTTGAGAGTAGAGTAGCTGAGAGTTGCTCTGAGAGGGGGCCTTGTTGCTGTATTGCATTTATTAAGGGGTTGTTTATATGAGGACGATTGCGAGGGAAGACGACAAAATATTTTAGCAGAAGTGCCTTTTGTTTACATGGCAACCCTGCCAATGGGCATGAACACGCAAAAATCTGAACACTCCTTCCAGAATGGGGAGTTTTGAAGATGATCCGGGTTCTGTCTCCGTCTACAGATAATGCAGATAAAATATTGTGTCATTTCCACTCGCAATTGTCCTTGAGTAAAAGGCATCGAAAAAATAATGAGATGCTAATTTTGCAGCAGTTTTGATCATCACCATATAGCCTCAGTCTTACTGGCTTCTGTGTGTCAGGGGGCAGTGTAGTGAGTGGTTCACTATAAGCCTTGTTTTTTTATTAAATTATATTTCCTTAGTGTTAGACCAAGGATCCTTATAATGTCTCACTAGTGGCTAAAAACCTAAAAAGAAAATCCAACCAGCATATAGGTCAACCAACATCAGGTACATCACTCTACAGTAACTGTAGACCAGTTACTCAGAGAAGCTACTAGCGTTGGAAGGAAACTAATGCATGTGTTGTTCTTTTACTTCTACTTTTACTTTGGCCACCTTTGACAGTAGTTGCTTCAGTATGGCAGTGGTCATGCCCTCTGTATGTTTTCAGAAATGTACAATTTATTTATGAGGAAAATCGATCTATGATAAACAATGGTAAATTCTGTCTGTATAAGCCACCCCTATTCCCATTAATTTGCCTCAAACAGAGCCCATGTTTTTAAAATCATGAAATATCCCGACTATAGACTATTATCAGAATAGGAAGCCTCAGAACAGTCAGTGCGTGAGTCATGGATACACATTCCAGAGCGCATCCTCAAGGCAGTGATTAATGCAAACAAACTTAAGTTTGACTGGAGAAACATTCTGAATGTACAATATGCAGTACAGCACGGATTATTTGACCTCGGTATTTAAAAATGTCTTGTTACAGCCCTGTTGCTGTGCATTGCATTTTTATTTATTCCAGTTTAATGATGCCCCCCTCACAGTGGCTGGGTCATTGGTAGGGATTCCACAGTGTTTTGAGTATGCTGTTCAGCTGTGGTGTTACTGTGTATTGCATCAGTGACAGAGGTCCAGTCATACCGGATGTGGAAACTTCAGCTGAAGACAGGCTCCCTTGTCCTTTGAGAGGGAGGCTCACTAACTTCTACGCCGAACTCTGCAAGTTGGCATCCATTACAAAAGCTTGAGGAAGATCTTGGGGACTTTGGGTGAGGGAGACTCAGCGGTGACTGAGTGAGGAAGACTCTGGCGAAGGAGCAGTGTGTTACTTGACAGTCCTGCTTGGATAAGCACACCATGCACACACACATTTCCAGCTATTTCTGTCCTTATGTTGTCAGAGTTTTTCACACATCACATACTGAACTGCATTTCAGTATACTAGCTATACATAGAAAACGTATAGATTTCAACAAATCTTGATGTAGCCGAAAATATGTTTATGTGAAAACAAAAGGCCCAGACGGATAACGCGATATTGCCTTTACAGCAATGTCAAACAGGCTCTTGGATATAAATAGACAATTCTGTTCAGCACATAATCTCAGACTTCATTAGCATGTCTATACATCACACGTCTACACTTAGCATTACATACAGTACAGCTCTAATGCCCACACCAGAGAGAGGCATGAAGGCTGTCTCTCCCACATCTCCTCTCCATAGTGCTAAAGCCCACATCACAGATACATGAAGGCTGTCACCCTCGGGAGCTCAAGGCAGAGCACCAGAGCTCCATGCTCCAGCTTCATGATCTAAAGGAAGTCAAGGCAAGACACCAGAGCTGCACAATCTTAAGCTTTAGCTCTAGCTTACCCTCTTCATTCCCACTGGTACCATGTAGTTACACTGTAGGCTATCTATACATAGTGAGTCCCTGACAGTACATTGCATACAATACAATACAATACAATACAATACAATACAATACAATACAATACAATACAATACAATACAATACAATACAATACAATACAATACAATACAATACAATACAACATGTATTTATAAAGTGCATCTTCAAAATTATGAAGTTGACTCAAAGCTCTTTCAAATACATACACATACACATTCCCACATCAACTCTGGAGGCTGCCTTATGGAGCCAACTGTCCGGGGTTCAGATAAGTGCACACACTTGCACACAGTAATAATACTCCTACTCAGGAAGCAATCATAACATAGTTCGAATTCATAACTTCAAGACCTAGCCTACTAGTGCAGGAAGACATGCACATACAGCAGCTACATCCCAATAGACCAGAGAGGGGGCATGGAAACAAGTAACTAGAAATGCACTCTGAGACAGCAGACCTCCGCAGAGGGAGCTGTTTGTTAGAACATTTGGCGATGATCCCTATTTTTATTTTAAGTCTTTCTGTCTTCTTTTTGTGGAGTTAGAAATTGGAAGGTCAAAAGTCGCTCTGTCCCGCAATTCAATTTGCGGTCACTAGGGGCGTCTAGATTTGTAGGCTAGCAATGGTGAAGGAATTTTAAAAAAGGTCCTGGTTCCGATTTGTGATCCAGATGACCATCAGAATTTAATCAGTTGTTCCTTGGGTCATTTCCAACCACACCAAGTTTCAGCCAAATCCTTTTCAAAAGGTTTTGAGTTATCCTGCTGACAGACAGACAGACAAACAAACAGACAGACAAACAAACAGACAGACAGACAGACAGACAGACAGACAGACAGACAGACAGACAGACAGACAGACAGACAGACAGACAGACAGACAGACAAACAAACAGACAGACAAACCAACGCGACCGAAAACATAACCTCCTTGGCGGAGGTAATAATTTTACACCCAATGGAAAACATTTGGTTTTACACCAAAATGGAAACATACATATTATGTGTTATGTAAGATCACAAAGGAAAGACCACTGGCAAACGTTTGAAACACTCCTGTTGTTAAGAATGAATGTAAGACAGAACGTGAAGAATGCGATTACAAGACACACTTCATACTGTATGTAGTATACAAATGAGGCATGTAGAAAGCCTTTAAGTATATGGAGGAAGACTGAGGACAGTAAGTTTGAATACTAAGTAGACATGATGATAGTCAGTGCGCATACACAAGAGACTTGAAGATAGTCAGTATGCATACTAAGGTGACATGTAGACAGCATAAGTAAGTCAGTATGCATACTAAGGTGACATGACAAGCCCCAAATTGCAGGATCCCAACTGAGAGCTGAATGATCTGAGCCAATCAGGACGCTGATAGCATCTGTGATGTAATTTGTAGAGCGCTGACCCACTTCTAGTTTCTGTGGAGCCATGCACAAGCACGCACACATGTACACACACACACACACACACACACACACACACACACACACACACACACACACACACACACACACACACACACACACACACACACACACACACACACACACACACACACACACACACACAGCAGTTTGGGTCAATTGAGGTCCCCATGAAACCATGCAGCCTCTTTCTTGCTCTGTCTCTCACACATACACGTACGCACACATGCACGCACACACGCACGTATGCACGCACACACGCACAGCCAGCAGTGTCAGGGTTGCCACAGAGCTCGTAATGGTAATGCAAATGAGCTGGGCCAAAGCTGCACTCGACTCCACTGTGTGTGTGTGTGTGTGTGTGTGTGTGTGTGTGTGTGTGTGTGTGTGTGTGTGTGTGTGTGTGTGTGTGTGTGTGTGTGTGTGTGTGTGTGTGTGTGTGTGTGTGTGTGTGTGTGTGTGTGTGTGTGTGTGTGTGTGTGTGTGTGTGCTATTCAGAACTGTTTTTTGCTCCTCTCCGTTCTGTTCTGTTCTGTTCTGTTCCGCATGGGAGGAAGTGACAGAACCCACCTGTGCAGGTCAAGTCATTACTGGGCTGAATGAGAGCCTGGCTGGCTGAGTGAATGGAACTGGATGAGGGTACTTGTACGGTATTTCTGCTTAGGGTCGGATTGAAATAGCCAGGGCCCCCTATAGTCCAGCGGATGGGACACACAAAAGGGCCTTATCGTGCACTTTTGAGTAAAAGCATGAAAATCGGTACACATATCCTTCTTGATATGCTGATTAATGTTAGCGTTGGAGGCGTCGCGAAAAATGCATCGTTTTCAAGATGGCCGCCAAATTCAATATGGCCGACCCATATTAATGAATCTACCTGATATTTGGTAGTAAAAGCATGAAAATCGGTACACATATCCTTCTTGATATGCTGATTAATATTAGCATTGGAGATGTAGCGAAAAATGCATTGTTTTCAAGATGGCCGCCAAATCCAGTATGGCCGACCCATATTAATGAATCTACCTGACACTTGGTATTAAAAGCATGAAAATTGGTACATATATCATTCTTGATATGCTGATTAATATTAGCATTGGAGGCGTTGCGAAAAATTTAGCATTTTAAAGATGGCCGCCAAATCCAATATGGCCTACCCATATTAATGAATCTTCTTGACACTTGGTATTAAAAGCATGAAAATCGGTACACATATCATTCTTGATATGCTGATAAATATTACCATTGGAGGCATTGCTAAAAATGCTGTATTTTAAAGATGGCCGCCACATCCATTATGGCCAACCCATATTAATGAAACTACCTGACAGTTTGTAGTAAAGGCATGGAAATTTGTGCACAGTTACTTTTTTATATTTTGATTGATAAAAGAACTCGATACTTTGCAAAAAAGTTTACATTTCAAGATGGCTGCCAAATCAGATATGGCAAACGCATTTTAATAAATCCTTCAGGCACTTTTAGTAAAACCATGGAAACTGGTACACATTTACTTCTTGATGTGTTCATTAATATTAGAAATTGAGGCATTGTGGGGAAAAAACACATTTTAAAAATGGCCAACTAAGATAGTGTTTATAAGAAAATACATATTTTTCTACAAAAATATTTTGGCATTGCATATAATTAACACTCACAAAATACCATTGAAAATGATTAAACATTATTGGCATGTTATCAGATGAAGTGATGCATATGTTATGGTTTTGCCCAAACTGTGTCTGCCACCACCACAATAGATTATTTTCTGCAATGTGATAACTTAAGAATAGGTGCAAGAGTTTGCACCACCTCTTGTGTTCTACCACTCTATAATAGGTACATGAATTGAAGTGTTAAAGCCTTACACTTTGAAGATTGTTGACTTTGTTTGCATTATAGGTTTTGTACAGATGGACAGATATGTATGAAATGTTCTCTGCTAATACTCTTCAATCGGTACACTGATTGCATTCTTGAGGCCTCAAATAGGTAATACGGCAGTAGCGTTATGTACAAATCCAAGACTTTTGAGGGGCTTGTGGGATGTACAGCACCTCTAGCGCTTAGTGATAACTGCATAGGCCTTGTACAAATTCCAAAAGGGCCAGGATTTCAAGATTGCTAGACAGAAAGTTAACTTGATTTGTTAATTCATGGACATTTTATGATTGCTTACTTCAAAGAAACTAATTGTTGATGACTACTTCTAGCTGCACAAGGTTTTCAAACAAACTGCAATCTTGCACCCAATGCAAGTTGTATGGTAAGCTTATATCTTGCCTGGTTAACACAAGTTGATCTCACAAGTGATATAATCTGGTGGTTATGCAATTTCTCATAGTAAAGTTGTGATTTACGATTGCCCATGGCAGTTTATAGGTCGTTAAGAATGTGGTATTTGGCATATGTGTAGCCCATATCCAATCATGTCAGTTGTATCTATTCAAACAAACTGCAGCCATCGCCTTTAACCCCCTACTCTTTCTCCTGATTGCACCCCAAGATCTGGTACCCTCACTGAGGGATGGAATCCATGATACATTTCAGATCAGAACAATTGTGTAAAGTAGTAGGATTTCACAGGTTATGGTATATACTATGGCCAACATCAATCAAACTGCCAATAATGCCTAATTAAAAGATTGACATAAACTTTGAATAAATGGTGAATGGCACAGTTGGAACATGATGGCCATCAAAAAGTCAACTCAGGGTATGTAAAATATAACTTGAGTGAAAAGTTTACATGTACAGTATTAGGATTCATTTCTAAACCAGGATAATGATGTGAAGATTTGGCGTGTGTGTGTATGTGTCTGTCTGTCTGTCTCTGTGTCTGTGTCTGTGTCTGTGTCACGCGTGACAACCGGTGCCGTACGGCAGTCTGCACACTGTGCACAGCTGGTGTGTGAATGTGTATGTATGCGTGTATGTCTTTTTTTTAAAGCGCTTTGAGTAAACTTCATAGTTGTGATACTGTGCTACATAAATACATACTGCAATGTATTGTATTGTAATATGGGTCAGTCATATTTGATTTTCGTTCATGGCCCCTAATATGAATAAGCATCTAATGTAAAGAAGTAACTATGTGTACCAATTGTCATGCTTTTACCAAAAATTACCAGGTAGTTAATATGGGCTGGCCATATTTTATTTGGCGGCCATCTTGAAAACAATGGGTTTTTTTTCCCGCGACGCCTCCAATGCTAATATTAATCAGCATATCAAGGACATGTGTACCGATTTTCATGCTTTTACCACCAAGTGTCAGGTAGATTCATTAATATGGGTTGGTCATATTGGATTTGGCGGCCATCTTGAAAACGATGACTTTTTTGTGACTCCTCCAATGCTAATGTTAAACAGCATATCAAGAAGGATATGTGGACCGATTTTCATGCTTTTACTACCAAGTCTCAGGTAGATTCATTAATATCGGTCTGTCTTATTGGATTTGGCGGCCATCTTGAAAACGATGAATTTTGCGCAACGCCTCCAACGCTAAACTTAATCAGCATATTAAGAAGGATATGTGTACCGATTTTCATGCCTTTACCACCAAGTGTTAGGTAGATAGGTAGATTCATAAATATGAATTGGCCATATTGGATTTGGCGGCCATCTTGATAATTAATACATTTTTCATGACCCCTCCAATGCTAATGTTAATCAGCATATCAAGAAGGTTATGTGTACCGATTTTCATGCTTTTACTACAAAGTGTCAGGTAGATTCATTAATATGGGTCGGCCATATTGGATTTGGCGGCCATCTTGAAAACGATGCATTTTTCGCGACGCCTCCAACGCTAACATTAATCAGCATATCAAGAAGGATATGTGTATCGATTTTCATGCTTTTACTCAAAAGTGCACGATCAAATCACCCATCCGCTGGACTACTAGGCTACAGGCTGTTGTAAGCCCCCATCAAAGGCAAATTCTGTAACAAAATGATATAGATGGTGTCATTCCAAGCCAGGAATGAGGGGAATCTGTCTCCCAACCATGGAGAGGAGTATTAATACTACCGGTATATAAAACTCTACCTGATATTGCGGGCTCATTTTTCAACATCTTGTCACATTTCTGCAATTATTGATTTTTTTCTCCCTTTGGCCAATTGACTTATTGGTAGGCTATCAGAATTATTAGCATAGCTTAGCATAATCACTGGAAGTAAATGGGAGCATTAGCATCAGAGCCGGCGGGCCCATAACGCTCACTACGCTCTCTGCGTAGGGCCTCGCGTTGCCCATGACGTCATTTACGTTGAGGTAAAAAAAAATATATATATATATATATATAGGCTAATTTAAAAAACGACAAACTTATTATTGATTCCGTCACGTAACTAGGCCTACGTGGTTCGCCCCTTCTTCTGTGGTTAATTTCGGATGGAACAGGAGTGAGAATCTTGATTGAGAATCTCACTCCTGTCTCAACAATGCCGAGTTCCTGCTCATGTCAGTCAGTGCTCATTACAAGCGCGGGAACTTAAGTCCGCCTGTGTAATCGAATCAACAGGGAAGAGTGAAGGAAATTATGTCTTGCTGTCAATGTCTTACTTCTGTTTCGAAAGTTGTAGTAGCTGCCTAGTTGCGAAACATCAGCTGACTTCTAGCCGACGAAACGTGAGTGCAATCGAATCAACGGAGAAGAGTATGAGATAGGAAGGGGTGCCGTGTGCGTGTGTGTGTGTGTGTGCGTGTGCGCAGGCCCGTTGCGTTAAGGTACGCAATGTAGGCAGTTGCCTAGGGCCCCCGAGTAGGTGGGGCCCCCAAGGACGACAGGTTATGTACCCAACAGCAATGACGATTTTAAATAGCTTTACAATAAGGCACTGTCATCTGTATGAAGGGCGCTGCTGCGAGGGAAGCAACAGCGGCTCTCTAATACCCCCTGCTCGAGGGGGCCCCCCTTCCAATAGGTTTGCATCAGCGACAACGTGAAAATGTCAATTGCCAAACAGCGCAACGACAATGTAGTCAGTCAAAGTACCCCCAGCTGGAGGGGGCCCCCCTTCCAATTTGTTCAAGCGTCAAAATCCAGCGCAAATACAAACTGGAAATTAAGCGACATAATCTCTCACTGTGTGTTGGGCAGACGCCAGTTCAGCCTACAGTACGCTCTACATGTTTGGCTCAAGACAGTTGCTTTTATAATACAAGTTAATTTTGAAGACGACACATTACTCTCTGTACTGCCAAATCACCAAACTTTCTCAGGCCAGTTGACATCGCACAGACAGCAAGGTACTTCATTTAGCCTACACTTTACAGTGTATTGTGTTTTCAAAAACGTCTGTGAAGCATTAATCCACGTGCTGTAACAAGCACTGGGCAAACGTCGATTGTTCAGTAACGCGCATTTTCCCGACACGGAACTGTTTTGGATGTGGAAAACCGCAAGAAGAAACGAATGAACAATGTAATGCCTATCGGATAACACGAGTCACACAAGTGCGTTGAGTGGGATAGCTAAATTGTAGCACTTTCTTGCTATTACTATGGATTACACCTTGGAATTTGGAACCATGATTGTGGAAACGCGTGGATTACAGAGGTTGGGATACATTCTGGGATAGGCTACATTCTGCGGTCAAGACAACTCAAGGTAAGGGCACCGGGATATTGGTCCCCTATAATTGACACCGTTGTCAACCACGGAGTAACGCAGGTGGTTGTTAACTTGTTCAGTGATCCTTGGTCGCTACAGTAGCCTATTCGTGTTTGCTGCGATATTAGGCAACATTTGGATTGCATTTTCAAGTGCGTGATGGATGCGATACGAAACAAATCTCGTCGAGGAGACCCCCATTGGGTTTCTTGCTTACCAATATCACATCCCCCCAAACCCCCACTGTGCCTGCTCATTCGTTTCTCAGCCTTGAGTTTCTGGACTGTAGGCCTATTGTTTTATGAGTCAATATTTCGTTTTGCACAAATGGAGCACCCTCGGTTAGATTTTAAAAGTGATTGGAAAGATTAGACCATTCTTTATTTGTGCAATGATCATGATTTTCGTGGTAGGGTAAAAAAATGAGCCTACTGAATGGAATGGGCTTTATTTGCCCAGGTCTTTCTTCATAAAGTTTCATAAAATGAACTGTAGGGACTAGTTATCATAATAATTAGATTGCATTTCCTCACAGAAAATGCAGGTGTACACATATATGCTTGCTTTTTATGCATTCATTGCCCTTCATGCATGTGTTGCCCTAGCCACAACACTGTCTGTAAGGTGACTTGTTTGTTCCTAGGTTTCCATGGATTCTGTGACATTAGTTGTAATGGTAGGCTATGTGACAATGACTGAAGTGCCATCCAAAAATGGTCTGGCCCATCCGAAACAGAAATTCTTGTGCCGTGACTGCCCCATCAGGTAACACCCCCCCCCCCACCCGGAAAAAAATAGCCTAGGGCCCCGACAACCCCTTTGCCTAGGGCCCCCAAAATCCTAGAAACGGGCCTGCGTGTGCGTGTGCTTGCGCCCGCCCGGAGGAGACGAGAGGAAAGGGACGGGTCGCGCGTCTGTGTGTTTGGATGTGTGCGCGATTGACGCTGCGATTATGATCTGTCTATCTCCCGAATATTTTATTGAATAATTTACTCAGTAGCCTAGTCCTCCATCAAGTCGGCTTTTCTAATCAGCTCGCCAAAACAATGAGAGTCGTGTGTGGCTATCGTGCACCAGCCCCGCTTGCAGAGGGTGATGGAGAGTGATCAACACTTTTAACAGCGAAATACGACGCAATATGCTAAACTCCGCTTGGAACGTTACAGTAACTTTGTGAGGAGAAATGCAAACTGTTCACTTTACTCCTCCTGGCGAGAGAAGACTTTGGCGAGGGCACGCAGTGTATTCACTTGCTCACCTAGGCTACTTAAAGTACCGGAGGCTACTTTCACATTACCACCACGTCTTGCATGTGCAAGCCTTATGTCTTTAGATGTGCAAGCCTAGCCTCCAATATCTAATTTAGGCTACTGTTAGGCAACACCTATGCTAATAATTAAAGGAAATGTATTTTGTTGGCATCCAGTCTAGTTTGTGTCATTTCTAAATTAATGGGAACTTTTATGGATAGACAATGTTTTTTTTTTTTTCAAATTTAGATTACTAAGGACTTGTAGGCCTATGACACATTGTGAGACTCTCATGGTACCAATGCCATTTTTTATGTTTAACCTTTGTGGGAAATAATGTTATATAATAATAATTTCATTCATGTATATCCACGTGTGAGTCAGTTTTTCAGGCCGGAAGTGTAAGGGGGTGGGGGTTAGGGGGTGGTGTGTGTGTGTGTGTGTGTGTGTGTGTGTGTGTGTGTGGGGGGGGGGGGGGGGAAACTTTTTTTTTATATAGTTAGAGGGGCCCCTAGGCATATTTTTGCTTAGGGCCCCACAGAGGTCAGAACCGGCTCTGATTAGCATCAAGCCACAAGTGATCACAGGACAGAATTGAATGTTTTGCACTCTGGTGAATTTTACATTCATTTTAAAAGTAGTTTATCAGTAAATTTGATGATGTTTTGTTTGATCCCATAGACTTGCATTGCTACGCTTAATTTCTGCTAAACTAGGTAATGCAAACACATAGACAAAAAGTCCTATGTACTAGCCTATTCTCATATTTTACTGGGACATCATTATAGGAGCAATTTCTAGAAATGGGGTGGACTGTTCCTTTGAAAGAAAAAGCCTTAAATTGTACGGTTTCCTCTGGACCCCTCCCGATTGCTTCCTCTCTCGCACTGTATTTCCACCACCCCTCTCTCTGTCTCTTTTCTGTCTCACACCCCTCTTCTATCTCTGTGTCCCTCCACCCTCTCTCCCTCCCTCTCTCATCTTACTCTGTCTCTCTTTCTTTCTCTCTCATCCTCTCTTTTCTGTCTCTCTCTCTTCCCCCCTTTCTGTGTCCCTCTCTTTCTCTTTTTTCCATTCCTCTCTCTATCACCCCCAGAGGCCACTTTCAGGAGTCTTTCAGAGATGATGACAACAATTTTACGGCTTCTTCTCTCTGATTTCTCACCTCTTCCAAAGTGCTCCTCTTTGTCTGTGTGATGTCCACTCCCATGTTCTTCTCCGCTCGAAAAGTGCTAACATATTCATCATGACTATCTCTGTAGGAGATCACATCGTATACATTCAAGATTCAAGATTCAAGAATTGTTTATTACATCTTATTATAGGTTTGAAGCCTATAAAGAGTAAAAGTTGTTGTGTTTTTGTGTCCTCAAAAAGATTAAAAGGGAAAAAAAGAGAGAGGGGGTGAAAGAAAGTGCCTTGATCTTCAGCATGAGTTCAGCAATCTAACTGCTTGGTGGAAGAAACTACTTTGGAGTCTGGTAGTGTGAGATTTCAGGCTTCTATACCGTTTCCCAGATGGTAATATATAAAACAGTTCATGGTTGGGAGGATCATCCAGGATTTTTTTTGCCCTCCTGATGCTCCTTCCCTCAAATAGCTCCAGTATGGAGGGTAAGTCACAGCCGCATATGTTCTGTGCTGTACGCACAACCCTCTGAAGTGCTTTCCTGTTGGATTGAGAGCAGTTCCCATACCATGCAATAATGGTCCCCATCAGAATGCTCTCAATGGTGCCTCTGTAAAAAGACTTCAGGATCTTTGGTCTCATACCAAACTTTCTCAATCATCTGACGTGGTACAGATGTTGCTGGCCTCTTTTTACGATGCGCTGTGTGTGACTGTCCCAGGTGAGGTCTTCTGAGATGGTAACACCAAGGAACTTAAAGTCTCTCACCCTCTCCACTGTCTCACCGTTGATGTTAATGGTTTCAAACTGGTGTTCTTTCCTCCTGAAGTCAACTATTAATTCCTTTGTCTTGGACACATTCAGAGATTGTTTCCTCTACATCACTCCATGAGGTTGTGTATTTCTTTTCTATAGGCTGTTTCATCATTGTTTGTGATTGAACCGATAACAGTGGTATCATCTGCAAACTTGATGATGGTGTTGTTGATGGTGGTGTATAGTTAGTCACACAGTCATGCGCGTAGAGGAGAGGGCTCAATGGTGTTAAAGGCTGAGCTGTAGTCCACAAACAGCATCCTTACGTAGGTGTCTTTTTTTCTCCAGGTGTGTTAGGGAGGTGTGCAGTGCGCTGGTGATGGCATCATCAGTTGATCTATTCTGTCTGTAGGCAAACTGGTGACAGTCAAGCGAAGGTGGTATCATTTCACAGATGATGTTCTTCACAAGCCTTTCAAAACATTTACCCACAATGGGGGTGAGGGCCACAGGTCGCCAGTCATTCAAGTAGGTGATTTGTTTTTTCTTAGGCACTGGAACAATAATAGATGACTTAAAGCTATTTGGTACTACACACATTTTACATGGGCAGGGAGAAGTTGAAAATGTCTGTAAACACACCAGCCAGTTGCATTTTGATTACACGGCCTGGAATCTCATCAGGTCCTGCTGCTTTTCGAATGCTGACTTGCTTGAAAGATTTCCGCACATCAGCCACTGTGAACATTAGGCCTGGGTCAAAGAGGTGAGAAATGGATGATCGCTACAGTAGGAATAGGCATATTTTGGCATGTGACAAGCCGGACACTTACAGTAGCGTTTTGGAGAGCGCGCACATCCAGATTGAACAGGTGCAGGACTTAAACACGATTAAACATGAAAAGAAGGCACATACACCTGACGAAGACCAGACTGCATGGTCGAAACGTTGTGTTAATAAACCTGGAGCAGCAACAGTGTGCGGACCTTCCTTCTTTTCAAGCCGGACACTTAACCATGATGTGAATGGCATTAGCCTAGGCACAAGAAACTTCAGGGGACGTTTCCCCTCTGATGAAGGCCTAAGTGCCGAAACGTCAGCACCAAAGAAAAAAGAAAAAAAAGTGGTGAACTGTGAAGAAGCAGTGCCGCGCTCTTTCTTGTGTGAATTGAAGACTGAAGTACCTTGAAAAGCTGCACCTGCTGAAAAAGAAACCTTCGAGGTGTGCAGGCTCTCACAAAAGACTTTTCCCCATTCAACATACCGCTGGCAAATGAGAAAATAATCTTTGACATTTGCTTTTGTCAAACTAATGTCAATGACATGTTGCTTCACATGCATGCACATCTCATGAAATGCAGATAGCCATATGGTGTGTATTTTTTTTTAGGTCATTAATCTTTTATACTGTGCATGATCTCTTCTCTCCAAAGCACTTTTACCTTTTTAAATCTTGAAATCAGTGTTGTGGTGCTGGGGGTGTTTGGATGTGGGGATGCCTGACTAGGCTGGAGTCTGTCTGGCAGGTGTGTCGCTCTGGGCATCCAGTCAGCTCACAGCCCTTGGCGTCTCCACTCTCCAAAATCACAGCAACCATGGTCCCCTCATCACACAGCCTCCCTGCTCTTATAATGGATATGTCTCCTCCTAGCCACCTCATCCTCCCCTGCTCAAATCTACCCAATTACAGCTACTATGCTCCCCTCATCACAGCCTCTCTGCTCCCCTCATCCAACATGATCTCACATAATTAGGTGACATGAACACGGACCATTGTGACACAAAATCTGTCACTTTTCACAGAGTTTGCCAAAAGAAAGAAGTGCTTTCCATGCCGGAAAGCATGGAAGTGATTTCTATAAACAGTATATATCCACTGTTCGGATGATGTTTCAAATTATGATCTCTCAGAATTTTTCTAATTTCAAAGAATTTTTTGTCAAAAGCATTTCTCACTAACAGGTTAGGTTTAGGAATTTTGGCTACGTACAAGAATTTGGGTGCCCATCAGCTCAGTAAAAGTATTTCTAGAATAAAAACATTCTTCACTAACAGTTTAGGGTTAGGGATTGTTTTGGTCTTGGCACAACTTATATTTATTTTGTTTAGTAGGCTAATAGAATTTGGTATCGATCAGAAAAGGTAGGCCATTTCACCACTGGTTTGTTAGTTTTCTAATGATGGACTTAACTTCGAGCTGTGGGTCACATATAGAAAGCACTTCCATCAGTCCATGACAGAAAACACTTGTGTGACCCCAACACGGAATTTCGGCAAAATTTCATGTCCCAATGGCCCGTGTCCATTTCACAGAATTCTGTGAGATCAGGCTGCTTCATCACATGGTCTCCCTATACTGCCACACCAAACAAGAATGCAGTAACTACATATCTGATCGAAATTTAGTTAAAACCGGAAATGGCCTTTATAATACCTCCTTTGTCTTTTGTCAGAAACAGCTATGTCCCACAGTAACATCTCAAAAACGGATGTCACTGTGGTTCTTTGGTTTCAAGAGGTTACGTCTTACCAGCTAATATGCAGTAAGTATCCTGTACTACCTTTTTCCCCTTTTTGTGTGTGCATACATTTCCATCCTCAAAAAGTGTTATATGGAAGTGTCACCACCACTCTACATAGTTGTCCGGCCAGAAAGGAAACTTTAAAGCCGTTTTCTGAGTTTGCCAGGAAGTGTAGTTTATGTGTTCTTGTTTGGTACGGCAGTATAGTGGCAGTGTGTCCTGTCCTCCTACCCACCTCATCCGAACTCCGACCTCAGGCACAGTCAGGCAGCTCCAGCCTCTGGCCGACTCACAGACATTTTTCTGCATAATTGCCCGGTGTCCTCTTGTCCACACCCTCCCGGCACCCCACACGCCTTGAGTCGGCCAAGCTTCCAGAGCTGCCATGTCTCCAGGCTAGCCAGGTACCCCAACAACACAGCAGAGACTCCTCCCAGACACCCCGACCCCATCACAGCCTCCTGTTCCCCACAGACTCTCCTATGCTATTGGCATCACAGACCCTTTACTGCAACATCTCCAATATTGATATTGGCAATAACACTCTCCCTGCTCCAAAACCCTCAGTGTTGATATTATTGGCAATAACACTGTCCCTGCTCCAAAACCCTCAGTGTTGATATTATTGGCAATAACACTCTCCCTGCTCATATCGGTCTCTCAGTCTCCCCACGACTTTCCTTCCTGTCTGGCTCTGTCCCCTGGCCATATTGGACATCCATCCTCCATTCATGTCTTTTTGGCCACTCTAAGGTGAGTGTGTGTGTGCGTGTGCGTGTGCGTGTGTGTGTGTGTGTGTGTGTGTGTGTGTGTGTGTGTGTGTGTGTGTGTGTGTGTGTGTGTGTGTGTGTGTGTGTGTGTGTGCGTGTGTGTACGTGTGTGTAAGAGAAGGAGAGAGAGAGAGAGAGAGTGCTCTTTTCCAACTTGTCCTGTGTTCTCTTGGCCACTCCAAGGTGTGTGTGTGTGTGTGTGTGTGTGTGTGTGTGTGTGTGTGTGTGTGTGTGTGTGTGTGTGTGTGTGTGTGTGTGTGTGTGTGTGTGTGTGTGTGTGTGTGTGTGTGTGTGTTTCTCATGCATCGATGCACAATTACCATCCCTGTCTGCAAGCCGCTGTCAATAGTCGCAGCCAATTAAATGACATCTTTGCTCTCCTGCAGGCGATGACACGATGGGAGAAGGAACAAACACACACATGCACACACACACACACACACACACAAGGACATACACATGCACACACACACACACACACACACACACACACACACACACACACACACACACACACACACACACACACACACACACACACACACACACGCACGCACGCATGCAGGCATGCAACGCACACACACACACACACACACACACACACACACACACACACACACACACACACACACACACACACACACACACACACACACACACACACACACACACACACACACACACACAACCACATACATACACACATACCAACATGATCTCCAAAAATTCCGTGCTCCTGGACACGGATGTTAAGGACACAAAATCCGTGTCCAGGAGCACGGATTTTGCCAAAATTCCGTGCTCCTGGACACGGAATTGTTTTCCGTGCTCCTGGACACGGAATTGTTTGAAGGGCTTTCTAAAGGCTATTTCCACAGTCTTGTGTTTTCTCAGGATTTTTCTAATTTCAAATATTTTGTCTAAAAAAAAAAACATTTCTTACTGACAGGTTAGGGTTAGGGATTGTTTTGGTCTGGGCACAGCTAGTTTTCTTTCATTCATTATATGAGTTTGATAGCCTAGCAACCAACTGGAAAAGGTATTTCTCAAAAATGTGTCTTTAATGACAGGTTAAGGTTAGGGAATGTTTTGGTCAGGGCACAACTTAAATTGCTATAGCATTATTTTGTTTAGGATTAGCATTTGGTATGTATTTTCTAACGATACAGTTAACACAGTGCTGTGGTAATAGCCTATAGAAAGCACTTCCGTGTGCCCATCACGGAAAACAATTCCGTGTCCAGGAGCACGGAAAACAATTCCGTGTCCAGGAGCACGGAATTTTGGCAAAATCTGTGCTCCTGGACACGGATTTCGTGTCCTTAACATCCGTGTCCAGGAGCACGGAATTTTTGGAGATCAGGCTGCACATACACACACACACATATGCACACCACACACACACACACACACACACACACACACACACACACACACACACACACACACACACACACACACACACACACACACACACACTGCACAACTGCACTCACACAGAGGAAGACATCTCATCTTAACTTCATTGAATAAACAGTAAATCATCTCTAAGTGCGATTGAAGCCGCTCTGCCTAAAGCCTCCCTTAGGAGAAACATCAGAGGGTGATGAAATGCCATCCTTATAATGTTGATATAATATGTAATTATAATGTTTCCACCTAAACGTGTCATTAAATGAACAAATGAGTTGTTGTTGCATCCTTTATTTTCATTCCCATGCATGTCTCACTAACAGCAGCTGCTTGCTTCTTTTCATTTTGTGTCATTTTCATTTGTTGCAGCTCACCAATGAGGAGTTTTATATTATGTATGTTTTTACTGTATTTATTTTATTGCAGCTTTTCTTTCACTATACACATCTCTGATAAAAAAGGCCTGCATGCCGAAGCAACAGTTCAAAAATCCATACACAGCTTCTAGGTGCTGGAAAACTCAGGAGTGGTCAACACTTCAAAAGAAAGAAGTTTACTCCACACTTGTTTGTTTTGTTGCTCATTTATTCAGAGTGAACAGCGCATTTCGCCTCCGTGTGTCATCAGGTATGCTCAGGCTCAAATGACGCACAGAGGCGAAAGGCGTTGTTCGCTCTGAATAAATGAGCAAGTCAAACAAGTGTGGAGTAAACTTCTTTCTTTTGAAGTGTTGCATACAATGATGCTTTAAGAATATTACTTAAGATTCCCAGAGGGGGAATTGCTAGCCAGATGCTTGTATCTGTAGGATTAAGCACACTTCATGTATACATAATGCCTGAATGATTCTTCCAACAACATCATGGTGGCACTCTGGAAATCTGACTGTGAGTAGGACAAGGTACACATCCACTGAGAATCCAATGGATAAAATATCTGTATATATTTCAGTTTTGTTTATTTTTGTATTATATTATCACTGTTTTGTGTAGTTTTTTGTTTGATTGTCCTAGTCTGTTTTGATATGTAGTACTTTGTACTTTAACTATCTGCCTTGTGTGAATTTGGACATGTGTCAGTCCAGGGCTGCACTGGCACCAAAAAACAACCTTGGCATTCCAGGCATAGATCAGCCCCTCACCAAAGATTTATGGTAAATATAAGACCACAATCCATGAAATACTATTTACCCCTTGATACAGCTGATGCTATATTGTTTATAGCAT
>NC_085865.1:56138470-56140970 GCF_034702125.1 Engraulis encrasicolus
GTGAAAGCAATCTTTTGCAATGACTAATGATGACGACTAATTCCTTAGAAGTTATTATACGTCTCTGACTGTCCGTGTGTGTCCGTGTGTGTGTGTCTGTGTGTGTGTGTGTGTATGTGTTTACCCGTGCATGTGTGTGTACTTATGTGTCCTCGTGTGTGTGTGTGTGTGTGTGTATGACAGTTCTAAGGAGCATGCTGGGTGTTAACTGTGTCCATGGTTTTTAGCCCCCATTACTCCAGCGTGTGTGAGGAGCATGCCAATGATTGTGTTTCCCATGGAGTGTGTTTACTTTGCGATGTGGTGTGTGTGTGTGTGTGTGTGCGCGTGTGTGTGCATGCCTGTGTTTGTGTGTGTGTGTGTGTGTGTGTGTATCTAGGTGCGTGTGTCTTTGTGTGTGTGTGTGTATGTGTGTGTCTATGTGTCTGCGTGTGTGTGTGTGTGTGTGTGTGTGTTTGTGTTGTATTGTCAGAGGTCACACTGTGCCAATGTGGCCCTGGCTACCCGTTATCACCATATACAGGAACATCCCCCTGGGAAGGGGAGGAGAGAGAGAGAGAGAGAGTGAGGGAGACAGAGAGAAAGATAGAGAGAGATGGGGAGAGAGGGGGGTGCATAGGGCATATGGAAATATACCTCCACCTCCACCACACTGTGCCGATGGCCTCATCACTGCAATGAAATAGAGAGAGATGGGATGTGGGAAATGGAATAAAGAGAGAAGAAGATATATGAAAGACGAAAGAAATAGATAAGAGGAGAGAGGAGGAGAGAAGAGGACAGAATAAGAGAGAAAGCCCCTGTGCCACTATAGTACACAAAAGACAGAAACCAACACTGCCATCTCCATGAAAGATAGATAGATGAGATGAGAAGAACAGAAAAAGGCCCTATAATGTACCACCATCATCACCACCTCCACAGAAGTATAAATGACACCGCCATAACCACTACAGAAATGCATTTTTTGGTAGCCCCTTAATGCACGCCGTACCTCCAGCGGCACGCTGTAATAGTCATTGGAAAGTTAACTAGCGTAGTACTACAATACTATGACATAGCACAGGGCCTTTAGTAATGCACTACGACTTGGTCATTGCCATTCTGGTAACAACAAATATATAATGCCGTGTTTTAACGTGTTAAAAGCAAAAGTTCAGGAGAAGTGTAAAGAAATTTTATATGCCCTTAATTAACCACACTGCATTTATTCTCGGCTCAGCTGTCATTCGATGGAATTTCAGCTCAACAACATTTGGCAAACAACATAATTAACCACACACCATCTCCACTCACCTGTCATCCGGTGAAATTTTGCGTTCTCGTCCCCACCACATCCCCACTCATCTCCCTTGCGTCTGATGTCTGCTTAGTTTTTCAGGCTGTTTTGCCCTCACTTTCACTCTGGTTCGCATTACTCACCGGTGTCTCCTCACCATTCCTTGGCGGGGGGTTGTCCGCTAAGACCTTGTACATACCTGCCAGTGCAATTATCTGCTTAGCTCTCAGTGGCACTCTCGAACCCCAGACCTCGGACTTACCTGCCACACAGTTATCAGATGAGCACTTGGTGGTACTTCAGCACCATGGCCAGCGACCTTGTCAAATACCCTGTAGTAACCACATCTCGGCGCACTATGCCAGCACGTAATTCATTATATAAAAAATGAAGTCTGAGTCTGAAGTCTGCTTCAACCAGGATTTGTCTGCTCCCACGTTTTAATGTTTTTGTGAAAGTTTCGGGTGAAAACAGTCTACCATGCACACCATGCCAAGTGTACCATACACATCAGACAGAATTCAGGACACCCACTACTTCGACCTCTACTCAGTACTTCAGAAAGACACCCCCCCCACACACACACATACACACACACACACACACACACACACACACACACACACACACACACACACACACACACACACACACACACACCCACACACACACACACACACACACACACACACACACACACACACACACACACATACACACACACAAACACACCTCCCAATACCTCCCAACCCAAATGCACCCCTGTGTCAAGCATTCCACCATCGAAAGGACATCAGAGTAGAATAGAATAGAATAGAATAGAATAGAATAGAATAGAACAAAATAGAATAGAATGGAATAAAACATCTTTATTGTCACTATTCAGATTTTACACTGAACACACTGAAAATGTCCACATTCACAGGACGCGCAGACAGCCATACCATACGCAGGCAGCATAGCAATGTGTCATACCCCCATACTTCAAACATTACTGCCACTGCACCATAACCCCATTCCACCACACTCATAGCTGCCAACAGTCTCTATGTATTCATGCCACACCACTAGCCTGGACGAAAGCCGACTGTTGACTCAAACAATCAAACAATCTGGCGAAAGCTAAGAGGAATCCGTCTCCATGGAGGGTGGGAGACTGTCTGACCTTACTCTGCGACTTAAATTCATTGGTGTTCCAAATAAAACTAAAAATTAAAATTC
>NC_085865.1:56148470-56163470 GCF_034702125.1 Engraulis encrasicolus
GCTATGCTGCCGTCATATCACAGCTACTATGAGCTGTCATGATATCACAGCACCAGCCCCTCTCCAGTGCAGGTCTCTTGAGCTCCTACAGTAGGATGCCTTATGAGCATTGCTCCTGAAATACTTAATCACTTGTGAATTATACAGGTGTCATCAAAACTAAGCTCCTGATTTAGGCCCTCTCCTCCTCTCATCACTGCCCCCCTCTCATCACTGCCCTCCCCTCTTCCTCTCCTCACATCTCCTCCTCCTACTCTCTTCTCATATCACTGCCCTCCTCTACTCCTCCTCACAGCACTGCCCAGCTCTCCTCTTCCTCTCCTCACCTCTCCCCTTCCCTGCTCCCCATGCCACCTCCTAATAACTAGGAACACCACCTCCCCACCCCTACCACCCCATCCCATGCCTCCCAACCCCCCGCTGCAACATCACCTCACCTTGCACCTGTAGATGATTATTATACCTTTACGAAAATCGACCATGGTAAACCATGATGTCATGGGGTTTTTTGAGCATGGTTGAGTTTTTGGTTTGACTATGGTTTAACTATAAAATTGACCATGGTTTTACTCTGAAAATTAACCATGGTTTTACAACATTTTATAATTATTCGTTAAATTACACTTAGCTGCTGCTTTTTTATTCAATGCACATATTGGTGACAGTCCTTGGAGCAATGTGGGGTTAGGTGCCTTGCTCAAGGGCACTTCAGTCATGGATGGAGGTGGAGCGAGAGGTATGGGTGGGATTCGAATCAAATTCTTCAGTCCAACTCCCTAACTATTACACCACGGCTGCGAACATGTTTTTTTGGTGACCTTGAAACCCACAATTAAACATGTGTTTTTGAGCATGGTTTGTGACTATTGTTAAACAATAGGCACACAAACCATGCTGAAAAAAAACATGAAAACCACGAATAACCATGATTGATGGTTAGTTAGTCAGGAACCACGGTTTTCATGGTTACCCAAAAAAAACATGGATAAGCCATGGTAATACTATGGTTGGTTCAGTGCACTTAGAGAAACCATGGTTACTACAGTAAACTTGTTACTACAGTAAAACCATGGTCGATTTTCGTAAGGGTACTTACCGATGCTGCAGCAGCGATCCACGGGACATCAAGTGTGTGCCTTTCCCATAGTGCTTGCTCTCAAAGGCATGCACAAGCACAGTGTGACATTCCACACACAAGCAAGCACACAGTATCTGGAGGACTCGAATGCATCAGGTGAGAGTGCAGCTGCTCATTGAGCTTCAGAACTCAATCAGCTGGGGGTTCTGGAATTAAAATTAGAATGCCAATCAGAGGGCTCAGGGTTCTATAATCAGAACCAGAATGCCAATCAAGGGGCTCAGGGTTCTAGAACTAGAATAACAATCAAAGAACACAGGCATTCTTTAAGATTCTTTATTATATGGTGTGACGTCATCTGTCGAATGCTCCATTCATTTCAATGGGGCTCCCCAACGTTCGCACGTCTGATATTTGAGATAACGGACGGGTTGGTCTATATCAGACCGCTGTCAATGGCAACAAGACTTTTCACTGCTAAAGCGACTTTTCAACAAGACTCTAATCAGCTGCTGTGATAGACAACACCTGTTGTCCTGGCTACCTGTTGCCTAGCGGTGTTCCACAACGGCACTGTTTTGTTTTGCGCAGCAACAATCTTTTGACATGAAAAATTATAATAAACTCAACATTAAATAAAGAAATGTCCCCGCCATGTGTGAATCATTTAAGTATATCCATATAATAAGCGGGTTAACGTTCGGCGAGTCGGTCGCTTTGTGGAATAGCAGCACTTCAGAGAGAACAAGACCCTCCGCTCCGCGTCGGGGTCTAAAGATTCTCTCTGTCGTGCTGCTATTCCACGGTAGCGACCTTCTCGCCGAACGTTAACCCTTACTTAAGTAGAGATATGCCAATGTAATAGGTTGCTATGGGCACCTAACATGACCA
This sequence comes from Engraulis encrasicolus, assembly GCF_034702125.1. Taxonomy (NCBI): domain Eukaryota; kingdom Metazoa; phylum Chordata; class Actinopteri; order Clupeiformes; family Engraulidae; genus Engraulis; species Engraulis encrasicolus. The sequence continues at coordinate 56,150,440 of NC_085865.1, forward strand.
GGTTCCGGTCTGCCTAAAGGGGCGTGTCATAATACTAGCATTAGGTGCGATCGACATGTCATCAACGCATGCATGCGCATTTAGACAGCAATGCACCCTGGATGAAAATGCTACATGACGGTTAGATTTCCTGTCAAACTTTGAAATTTCGTCGATGTTGCGTCGACGAGTTGACATGTCACATGGTGTCAAACTATCGCGGGATGAATGCGACTGCAGTCAGATCTTGCAACCTCTACAATTGCTTATCCCCTTCAATGCTCGTCTGCGGACTGCCTCCGAGGTCACGCGCCCATGAACTGGTTGGTCAACAACTCACTCACGTGTGTATATGGGTCTTGTCTCACACCTCTACACAAGTTTGCGCAGGTCCCCACTTCAGCTCCTCCTCACTGCTTGTCCCCCCACTCCTCACACGTGGTGTGTTAGTAGAGCAAACCGGTGCGAGCTCATCGTCTCGTTCATATTTGTGGCCGACTTTAAATGCGCTGTATTTAATAACACCCACATCGTGACAACAAGTTCTCACTCACGTGCTTCGTCAATGTTGATCGACAGCAACGAAGTCGTACGGGGCTACTGAATAGAACAGTCCTTAGGTCTGCCTAAAGGGGGATTTCCCCCCCCTCCCCTTTGCAATAATAGAACCCGGAAACAATGGGCCAATGGAACCTCTCTCTCTCTACTCTCTCTGACACAGGGTTCTAGTATTGGCATGCCAATCAGCACCACTAGGTGGGTCACATGGCCACTGACCATGGCCATTGTTTGGCTTCAGGTTCTAGAATTAGAATTCTAATCTGCACGACTGAGGTTGTCATGTGATGTTTTGGGAGTCTGCGGCGCTAACAGACATGCTAATGAGGGCGTGTGAATGGGAGAGGAGAGGTGTCTTATGGGAGATAGGTCTCTGTTGTAATGGAGGAGAAGTATTAGCATGCAAGAAGGATGCAACACAGAGGCAAAAACATGAGAGACGTGGCACACATGAAAAACGTGACAGACATGTCCGAGAGAAAACAACAAAGGCAGAGGAAGGCAGAGACACACACCACAGGCTCTCTTGAGACTAAGAAACATTTTATATTAGGACGCACACACACACACACACATCTTCATTATATTAGCCCCTGCCTTATTATCTCTGGCCTCTGTACAGCTGAGTGTCCTCTCATGGTGATGGTGTGTGTGTGTGCATGTGCGTGACCGTGTGCGTGTGCGTGTGTGTATGCCTGCGTGTGTATGTGTGCGTGCGTGTGTGCATGGGGGGGAGGAATTATTTTCTACCCATAAACAAAGACACATCAGTGTGCAATTACAGCACCTTAATTAAGCTCCAGCTAATGGGAATTAAGGCATCATCTATGTATCTGCGGCGAGGCTGCACATTCCCATTCATCTATCCATCTGCCTCTGTCCAGTACTGCTGCCCAAACTCCATATTCATGAGCATCATTATTCACACAGCTAATTACCATCAGTGGTGTGAAGAGCTCTTTTTCCCAAGGACCGTTTTCCAATTTTCACAAATGTCTTTTTTGTTGTTATTATTATTATTATGCTTATTTGATAGCAATCAGGGGTGTGATACAGATCACTGGGTTCACCAGTTCGCCCTTGAGTGCTTGGTGTACAGTAAGCATGTTTGGCATATGGTAGCTGGCCTTGGTCCCGGGATGCTTTAAGCAGAGATCATGCGGGATGAGATCCGCTTGCATCCCCGTGTAGAGGAGATGGTAGAGCGGCATCTCTAGTGAAACGGAGGAGTTTGGGGAGGTGGTGGGACAATTGTGCAATTGCCTTTGTGTGCATGACAAAGCAGGGAAAGCGGGGTCCATCATGGGTGTATGTTTTAATTCAGTGGAGCAGATTTTAGAGGAGAGGACAATGAGGAAGATGAAAATTTACTGAGCATGGACGACCACCCATTGTTCAGCTTGATCGCAAAAAGTGGCATAAGCCAAAGGCTCCTCCTACCAAGAAGCTCCACCGAAAGGTTTAGAAGATCTTTTCTTCCTGCAGCTATCAGAATTTTTAACAACAGCTGCTGAGTGACGTTTTAATGGTTTTATAATGTTGTTGAGATTATTTTTGTGCTTTTATGATGGACTGTTTTTATATATTTCTTAGCTCTTATTTATTATGTATTTGTCCTGTCTTCCTGTAGCCTGGGAACTCCCATACTGCCTTTAGTTCTACACAATCGTTTCGATCTGAAAGACAGTATGGCGAGGATGACTCATAACGTACAAGATCATGGGATCTGTGTCATAATGGCCAAGCATTCCAACCTTAACAGTTTCTCTGCCCAATCAGAGAGCAGGGCAGTGTGTCATAATAGCCAAGTATTCCGGCCCCATACGGAATTTACAATAGGCAACTCCCCAGACCTAATCTCACTTGTGATTAGGTCTGGTGTTAACCAGGCAAGTCTTCCTGTTATGTGTTGTGTGTATGACCAGGTGGCACTCAACTTCCCCCTCGATAATTAATAAAGTGTAGATAGTCTAGAGATATTAAATTTCAGCATAGGAGGGAGTAGGTAGTGACAGCTGTCAATCATCCAGCAGGCTTCCTCCCGAACTAGTGTACATTCATAGAAATATTTTGCCAAACTCGATCATCAAAACAGCAATTTTACTGATAATAAACACAATAAAAACACATTTTTTTGACAATGGATACAAAGAGAGTCATTGCAAGAGAGTTATTCCAGTGCTGTTCTGACACAGTCTGTTTGAAATGAGATCATAATCATTGCCATTGCCTCCCATCCTTCAAATCAATACATTTGATTAATATAATGGAATGGCATTTGTGTGAGACACTTATAGAATTGTATTTAACACTCCTAACATTCCCCTGCTCAAGGTCGGCCCACTCTGTAAGTGTGTTTCACATGTGATAATGCAATGGTTCCCAACCCTTTCTGGTCAGGGATTCACATTTTGACATCCCAAATTTCTTATTACTGGGGCAGCCGTGGTGTAATGTTTAGGGAGTTGGACAGTATAACAGGGTTGTAGGTTCAATCCCCACCCTTACCAACACCTTCCTCCTTCCATGGCTGAAGTGCCCTTGAGCAAGGCACCTATCCCCGCTCTGCTCCAGGAACTGTCATATCTGTCAGTCAGTAAGTAAGACAATAACATCAGCTTAGTGTAATGTACAGTAGTCCCTGGTTGATGAGGGACGCCTTTGTAGCCAGCCCTCAGGGTGTAATAAGATAAATGCAGGCAGCCTGTGTGTGCAAACAGCATTGACGTCCAATCCTCACGGGATTCTCTGTGAACTTTTACCCCTCTGCCTCTTGGAGATTGATTATTACTGGATCTCGCACACACACACACACACACACACACACACACACACACACACACACACACACACACACACACACACACACACACACACACACACACACACACACACACACACACACACTCACACACACACACACAGTGTTGCCAGATTGGGCGGTTACTTGGGATGGCCGTCTGCAGGTAAAAACATTTTTTCTGCAGTTTTTTGCCTATAGAAATCAATGCAATTTGTTGGAAGTGGACGGAATTTAGCGCTTTTTGGGGTTTTTTGAGAACCTTTTGGGCAGGATTTGATCAGACACATCTGGCAACACTGCACACACACACAAACACACACACACAACAACAACAACACACACACACACTGTACAGGGCAGTCATGGGTGAGCGGTTAGGGCGTCAGACTTGCATCCCAGAGGTTGCCGGTTCGACTCCCGACCCGCCAGGTTGGTGGGGGGAGTAATCAACCAGTGCTCTCCCACATCCTCCTCCATGACTGAGGTACCCTGAGCATGGTACCGTCCCACCGCACTGCTCCCCATGGGGCGCCACTGAGGGCTGCCCCCTTGCACGGGTGAGGCATAAATGCAATTTCGTTGTGTGCAGTGTGCAGTGTTCACTTGTGTGCTGTGGAGTGCTGTGTCACAATGACAATGGGAGTTGGAGTTTCCCAATGGGCTTTCACTTTCACTTTCACAGGTATACACACACAGTAACGGAGCGAACCCTGTGCCTGTTTGAGACGAGCAGTGAGATTATCAACTTGTGGAGAATTGCACAGGAAATTGACGAGCCATAGCCCAAGGCAACCCCACCTCACCTCACCCTCAGTCACACCATTCACTGTTCCCTTAAAGGCACTCTATGTATAGCCCTGAACACACTGACAGACGCTACCTTGCCTTGAGTCACACCATTTGCCATTCATTTAGAGCAGCATTGCCAAGCTTTTTTTTCCTGCACACCCAAGTTCTAGCCGCAGTTGGTTCCTGATTGCCAATATTGTTTGGAAGGAATTAGAAGTGTTTTCTAATTGTATTTTATCAAGGGACCACACTGAGTGAAGAGGCGGACCACACTTGGCCTCCACTTGCCCATCTCTCCACTTGCCCATCTCATTTCCAGAGACCAGATTTTACCAGCTTTACTATGGAACTTGTTGCACGACAAGTCTAGGCGATATAAATTACATACTTAATATAATTTACATACGAAGAGTTCAGATGCAAAACCCCCTAAGTGCCTTTTCAGAAAATAATCTTAATTCATTTTTATTTAATACAAAGCTATCAAAATTGCATATTTTTTTATTTTATTTATGTAATATAACTATTTATATGTATTATCAAGTACATAAATGTAAACTAAACCAACAACGGGGTTCTGTAAAAATATAAAAGTGCAGGTCTTCAGAAATGGAGTTAGGGGGTTTTGCATCTGAACTCTTCATACATACTTACATAATTAACACTTCAGATGGACACCGCTTACAATTCACCATACAATTAAAAAACAGCTTAATGTTAATTAATGCTGTATACAGGTAAGAACACACATTTCTCTATGCCAGCCGTTTTCAGAGTTTGGGGCCGGGGACCCGTGGGGGGCCGCAAGGACGTGCTAGGGAGGCCGCCAAAGGTTGACTAGAAATGTGTAGCACAATTAAATAAACTGAATAAGTAACATACAACAAAATAAACCGAACATAATTATAAGCCATTACGTAGCCCCTTAATGCGCGCCGTACCTCCTGAGGCACGCTGTAATAGACATTGAAATGTAACTACCATAGCACTACAATACTATGACACAACACAAGCCCTTTAGTAATGCACCACGACTTGGTCATTACCATACTGGTAACAATGAATTTATAAAGCCGCGCCTTAAGGGGTTAAGAAAAGCATTATAATAATCTATTGCATATCTGAACAGTATACTATTATCATTATTATTTTATGTACAGTGGGACACTGCCTCACAGGCCTAGTCTGTGGTTGTAAAAAGGGGTGTACAGATAAAAAAAAGTGGCACAACCGACGTCAGGGGGGCCTTGACTGGAATCTACTGATATGCCTATATGCCTTCTGCCTTGTCATGGTAAAGTTTGGGAACCCCTGCTCTATTCAGCTCGTGTAACCATGCACCCCCCACCCCTACCCCGAATTTGGGACACCCTTCCTTAGAGAGCATTGCCCTGAAAGTGGCTCACCCTTACTGTGCGGACAGACAGCCGGCGTTGAAAGAGTTAAAATACTGCTGACTCCCGCCTGGAAAGCACAAGTCAGGGGTGTTGGACGTGGCAAACGATTCAACCTGAAGCCTTCGATCAGGGAGAGCAACCAACCGAAGCTTGTGTTCAGAAAAATGTGAACATTTCATTGGCTGACGCTTGCTGGCACCGAGCTCATAACATATTTTTAGCTGAAGTTCAACTTCTATTTTAACGCTTTTGATGCCCTCTGTGCATTAAATGCCTTTTGCAGCTCTTGACACTTCTGCCGCTTGCTCTTCCTACAAAGTCAATTACTTCCGCCACTTTCCACGGCGTTCAACGCAGGTGGTGTGATCGCACGGTTAGTGAGACGCTGCCTCTCCCTGCTGTAGTAGACAAGACATCACCTCACCCCTCTATACGCTATCCCTGCTTTGTGCTATTCCCCAATTAACTAGAATCTATGCACACATCAGACAGTAAGACGCTGCGTCTCTGCGCTATTCCCAATATATATCTTCATTCAGATTCATTAGTTGCAATCAAGTGCCACATTTATCTTATTTTACCTGTCCAATTGAACCGGATGATCATTCAACCAGCCAATCACCAGGCTGAATTGGACAGGTAAATGGATATTCACTAATAAATCCATTTTTCCCATGTATGCTACTGAGTACGCGTCAAGTGTATTTGAGAACCATGAAAAGCGCCATATAAAATGGATTGATTATTGTTATTATTCATTATTATTAAGATATTTTTGAGTTTTTATGCCTTTACGTGTATTTTTGAGATAGGATTTTTGAGATTTTGAGATAGGAGATAGGAGAGGAAAAGAGTTTTGAGAGAGAGACGGGGAAGGATTGGCAAATGACCCAGGCCGGAATTGAACACGGGTCGCCAGTGTAGCAGTTCAGTGCCCAGCCGTTTGAGTCCTGGCTGGGCCATATTATTATAATTATTATTACTATTATTAATTATTATTAATATTATCATTATTCTTATTATTATTGATATTATTATTATTATTATTATTATTATTATTATTATTATTATTATTTACACTGCATAGAGCCCATCACCGCTGCCCTCTCCTATTGACTATTCCCTACTGCCTACGTATCTCCTGCTGTCCTTTTGCATGATGTTTACATCACCAGTCACGACTCCTTCTCACACAGCAGTGGGCTGAGCAGAACATGCACTCGCGCGCGCACACGCGCACACACGCACACGCACACACACACACACGCACACACGCACACACACACACACACACACACACACACACACACACACACACACACACACACACACACACACACACAAATGCACGCACACCAGGAGAGGAAATGAGTGGAATCTGTGTCAGCCATGCATACAATTCCCTGCTGAGTAAACACAGGACAAATGAGTATGGTAGAGGTGTTTGTGTGTGTGTGTGTGTGTGTGTGTGTGTGTGTGTGTGTGTGTGTGTGTGTGTGTGTGTGTGTGTGTGTGTGTGTGTGTGTGTGTGTGTGTGTGAGAGAGAGAGAGAGAGAGAGAGAGAGAGAGAGAGAGAGAGAGAGAAAGAAAGAGAAATAAAAGAGAGAATTCAAATGTATACTGTATCTATCTGTGTGTACATCATATAAAAAGGTGTGTGTGCATCTACAAGTGTGCATGTGGTTATGTGGACATTCATATATTAGCTGTCATAAGGAGAGAGAGAGAGAGAGAGAGAGGGTGGGAGAAAGCAAGAGAGAGGGTGAGAAAGGCAGAGCAGGAGAGAGGAGCGGGGTAAGGGTACCGCCGTATGGGGTAAAGGGTACCACTGTGTAGGGTAAAGGGTACCACAGTGTGCAATAATTGCCAAATAATTGCTCCTGATGTGCCCATAAATGCCTGTAGTGTGTGTGTGTGTGTGTGTGTGTGTGTGTGTGTGTGTGTGTGTGTGTGTGTGTGTGTGTGTGTGTGTGTGTGTGTGTGTGTGTGTGTGTGTGTGTGTGTGTGTGTGTGTGTGTGTGTGTGTGTGAGAGAGAGAGGGGGGGGGGTAGTATGGGGTACCAGAGAGTGCCATAATTGCTAAATAATTACTCCATAAAGGCTTGTTAATTACACAGCACTATCACTATTACTGTGTAGCACATACTATCAGACACACACACACAGACACACACAGACACACACACACACACACACACACACACACACACACACACACACACACACACACACACACACACACACACACACACACACACAGACAAACAGATAGATACAGGCCATATACATTTTTAATCTCCCTCTCTCTTTCTCTTTCTCTTTCTCTCTCTCTCTCTCTCTCTCTCTCTCTCTCTCTCTCTCTCTCTCTCTCTCTCTCTCTCTCTCTCTTCTCTCTCTCTCTCTCTCTCTCTCTCTCACACACACACACACACACACACACACACACACACACACACACACACACACACACACACACACACACACACACACACAATAGTATCTTGACTATTCTAATGTGGAACATGGCATTCCGATCACACAGCGTGTCGATTACCATCACACAGAGCATGACACACACCTGCCCTCAGATCACAGAGCCAAACACACAATCACAAAGTCAAGCGTGCAGGCACGCACGAACGCACACACGCACACACGCACCCACAAATGCAAGAACGCATGCACAAACGCTCGCACATACAAAATACCTGCGGTGGTTCAGTTTTTCAATGACACACACATCCTATATAACGGTGGTGGCATTTTCATGGTCAGGACAGAGACTGTGTGTGTGTGTGTGTGTGTGTGTGTGTGTGTGTGTGTGTGTGTGTGTGTGTGTGTGTGTGTGTGTGTGTGTGTGTGTGTGTGTGTGTGTGTGTGTGTGTGTGTGTGTGTGTCTGTGTGTGTGTGTGTGTGTGTTGGTGTAGGTGGGTGGGTGGTGGGGTTCTCTCAGTATGTGTCTACACATGAAGAAAGTGTTCACGAGCAACAGTGGAAAAGTTTCCAGAAATCTCTGGAAAGAAAACTTGAACAAAAACAACAACTAAACAACACAATCTGGCTACCACCTTGGAGTAGAAAAATACTGACAGATGTTCAGGGAGGCACTGTAGCAGCTTCAATCAAAATTAGACTTTTGGATTTTTTTGGGTCTAAAATTCCATCCAAAATGCAACTTCCTGTCCCGCAGGTCCCATTCCATCACCTAGCAACCAGTGGATGAGTAGATAGCCGCTGTGTATGATTGGGGTGAAAGGTCGTGCTCTCCACTTAACCCTCCTGTTATCCTTGGGGTCTATTTGACCCCTTTCAATGTTTAACACCTGAAAAATACATGAAGTACATATTTCTTCTGCCTCATCTTTGATGACTTTTCCTAAATAGATGGGATGAATGTGAAAAAAGTGAAATTTCAGCAAAAATGTTTTCCCTAAGTGCTGTACACATTTAGGTTACATTCGTGTTCCTTGGGGTCAATTTGACCCCAATTGTTTCAAGTGTATAAAACATAAATGGAACATTCATATTTTGCAAATAAATGTTAAAATCTGTTTAGATAATGTGAAATACATGACAATAAGCTATTCAGCCATGTTTCTTCTGAACATTTTGTTTTTGTTTGGGCCCTAATAACTAAAAATGCTAATTTCAATTCAATTCATTCTTTATTCCAGACCCAGGGGGATCCATATCACATTAAAAAGACAAAGCATCACAACACAGTACATATCTTAAAAACAAAACAAAAAAACAAACAAACAAAAACCTGGAACAACTGACAATAAAAACACAGATATATCATAATTATCTAATGATATGGGGGAGGCCTAAAAGTAATTCACGGCAACATTTTGGACATTGGTGGCTAATACAGGATTGACATTTTGACAAAATACACCAACTGAACCTTGTTGTACCCAAAGCACCATCATGGCACCCACCACAGCAACACCCCCCCCCCCATTCCTGTACCCTGGGAGCTACTTTTGCACCCTCCCACTACACACAAACACTAGTATAAGAAGGGTCACATGTAGTCAGCATTGCTGTGCATGCTGTTCTGTGCCCAGCATACATAATTATAAGTGATGGTATATTTGAAGAGAAGCTTTATGATTGTGATCCAAATATTGAAATGGACTGTTCTGATGGTGACAAGCCATTGTACTTCTTTAGATGGAGACGATCTCAAAGTTGTTTGCTATGTTGAGAGATATAATGGTGCTATTCTTCTCCTCATTTCAGTATTGTGTTCCAAATTGACATCTTTATCTGCAGCCTTGGTTATAAACTGGTGCTACCTGACATAGAGAAGGCAGGAACAGCAACAGCTGTAACTTTTGTGAAGGACATACACATTGACATCCATACCACAAGTTCTCCAGTGGGCATACATAGTGAATAGAAGTAAACACACAAGTTGCTAGCCCTGTTCCTTCAAACATTACCCCACAACCATGACCATGTAATATGTCTACAAGGAGCACATGCAAACATGTTTTCCTTATGTGCATACTAATTCAAGCGTAGAAACAATGTAGAAAACAATGATTTTCTATGTTGTTCCCGAAACTCTTGGTTGGCAATGTATCCATGTTCTTACCTAACTATTATACTTGTGCTATAAATACACATTGAAACATTCAAAAAAATGAATGTTGGACTTAAAAAACCTTCTGAATGTTTGGAAATATGTCTATTTCTTTTAGGGTCAAATTGACCGATATGGTAATAGATAGATAATATCCTTGATAATCAAATTTGTTTTTTCTTTTCAAATGTTATAAGTTATAGAAATTCATATTTAGAGAGTATATGGAGCCAATAAAATTAAAATAATATGTGTCCATCTGTTTTTAAACCAATTAATGACATTTTATTGCTATTTTTTCCAATTTTCGCCTAGTCATGGATTAAGTTTTTTGGTGTGTAGGCTATGTGTGGGGGTGCTAGGATATATTGAAAGGACTTTTTATGTCACCAACAGAGCAATAATACATATCTGAGACATAAACATGTGCCAAAGTGTTGTTTCATACTGATTTTGTAGACATTTAAGTGGCTGGGGTCAAATTGACCCCAAGGATCACGGATGTTCCAAAATTTGAGGGTAACAGGAGGGTTAACTAGCAACTAGCTCAACTATATAGCATGCACGCACACACACACACACGCACACACACACACACACACTGGCCCGTTGCGTTAAGGTAAGCAATGTAGGCAGTTGCCTAGGGCCCCCGAGTAGGTGGGGCCCCCAAGGACGACAGGTTATGTACCCTACAGCAATGACAATTTTAAATAGCTTAATAGTAAGGCTATGTCATCTGTATGAAGGGCTCTGCTGCGAGGGAAGCAACAGCGCCTCTCTAATAACCCCTGCTCGAGGGGGCCCCCCTCCCAATGGGTTTACATCAGCGACAGCGTGAAAATGTCAATTGCCGAACAGCGCAACGACAATTTGGTCAGTCAAAGTACCCCCATCTGGAGGGCTTCCAATTTGTTCAAGCGTCAAATCCAGCGCAAATACAAACTGAAAATCAAGCGACATAATCTCTCACTGGATGTTGCGCAGACGCCAGTTTACATTACGCTCTACATGTTTGGCTCAAGACAGTTGCTTTTGTAATAAAAGTTAATTTTGAAGACGACACATTACTCTCTGTACTACCAAGCCACCAAACTGTCCCAGGCCAGTTGACATCGCACAGACAGCAAAGTGCTTCATTTGCAGTGTATTGTGTTTTCAAAGACGTCTGTGAAGCATTAATCCACGTGCTGTAACAAGCGCGCCTTTTTCCGACACGGAACTGTTATGGATGTGGACAAACGCAAGAAGAAACGAATGAATAATGTAGGCCTAATGCCTATCGGATAACACAAGTCACACAAGTGCGCTGAGTGGGATAGCTAAATTGTAGCACAATAGCCTTTCTTACTATTACTATATGTGGATTACACCTTGGAATTTAGGACCATGATTGTGGAAACGCGTGGATTACAGTCAGAGGTTGGGATACATTCTGGGATACATTCTGCGGTCAAGACAACGCAAGGTAAGGGCACCGGGATATCCTCCCCTATAATTGACACAGCTGTCAACCACGGAGTAACGGAGGTGGTTGTTCAGTGATCCTTGGTCGCTACAGTAGCCTAATTCGTGTTTGCTACAGTATTACTAACAACACAAACATTTGGATTGTATTTTCAAGTGCGTGATGGATGCAATACGAAACAAATATCGGGGAGACCCCCATTGACTTGGTTACAGAATTCTTGCTTACCAATATCACATCCCCCCAAACCCCCACTGTGCCTGCTCATTCGTTTCTCAGCCTTGAGTTTCTGAACTGTAGGCCTAGGCCTATTGTTTTATGAGTCAATAGTTCCTTTTGCTCAAATGGAGCACCCTCGGTTAGATTTTAAAAGTGATTGGAAAGATTAGACCATTCTTTATTTGTGATTGGCAATGATCATGATTTTCGTGGTAGGGTCAAAAAACCTGATTTGGCCATATAGGCCTACTTTCGTGTGAGAGGTTAAACAACTGAACATTCAATTAGCCGAGGGCCTACTTCATGAGAAATGATGAGCCTACTGAATGGAATGGGCTATATTTGCCCAGGTCTGTCTTCATAAAGTTTCATAAAATGAACTGTAGGGACTAGATTGCATTTCCTCACAGAAAATGCTGGTGTATGCTTGCTTTTTATGCATTCATTGCCCTTCATGCATGTGTTGCCCTAGCCACAACACTGTCTGTAAGGTGACTTGTTTGTTCCCAGGTTTCCATGGATTCTGTGACATTATGTTGTAATGGTAGGCTATGTGACAATGACTGAAGTGCCATCCAAAAATGGTCTGGCCCATCCGAAACAGAAATTCTTGTGCCGTGGCTGCCCCGTCAGGTGCCCCCCCGCCCCCCGCCCCCACTGAAAAAATAGCCCTAGGGCCCCGACAACCCCTTTGCCTAGGGCACCCAAAATCCTAGAAACGGGTCTGCTCACACACAGAGAGAAAAATAAACAGTAACAGAAATACCGACGTGACCCCTGAAATCAAGTGGGCGGATTTAGGACCCTTTCGCCGATGAATTGTGCTGTTAGTTAGTGAAGTTAGAGTTTGGACATGCTGGACGTTACACACCAAATTACGATAGAAAGGGCAACCAATGTTAGCTAATATTGCTTATTACCTCATCAACACAGTTCCCGCTACCGAAAAATTTACGGTAGCATAACCAACTAGTATTTGAATAGTGATATTATCACGTTTACAATACACAAACCCATACTTCCATATATCCTCCTCACACACACACACCTTCCCCATCCATCCTTCCGGACACCTCCCTGTCCCTCTCACAGCACATGGCCTCAATTTTTTAAAAGGACAGCAACGCCTTCATCTACTTAGGAAACTCAGGACATTCCAGGTCAGTAAGGACGTTCTGACCCTAGTCTACCGAATCCTTACCTTACCTTCCTTACCTTACCTTCAATATA